>NW_017727850.1:66793-102391 GCF_001865875.1 Lupinus angustifolius
ATTTGGTTCCATTTTTGAACTTCTGTGCAAAGAAACACTTTTGTTAGAAAAATATTTGCTTAGGTCAATTGTTACACATTTTTTATAACAAAAAGCATCTAAATTCTTGTTTGAAGCATTATGTGTCAAAATTCACAATTCATGAAAAATCTCATTGAAATCTATTTTCGACATGCTTATACATTTTGAAATCATGTTGATCATCATCATCACTTTTTAGCTAAATTGATTTTTCGGATAAATTTCACCTTATGTTTGAGGACAAACAACGTTCTAAGTAGGGGGAGTTTGATAAGTGTCAAACATACCTAAAAATCATACACTTTTATGACACTTATCTTAAGCATAATTGAGAAAAACCAACTTAAAACAATACTTTTTGTATAAAAAAATCACAATTTGGTATATTTGTGTTTGTATTGCCTTTTTATGTATTTTGTAGGATATAAAATGAAGAAAAGAAGAGAAAAGATTCATGGTCAAAAAGCAACAAAAGTCAAGAAAATCAAACTGCTCAACCAGGCAGTTGAGCGTGGAACAAGCCCCTCTGAGCTGACCTGGCCACCTGCCTGACCTGGCCAACTGCCTAACCTGGACCAAACTGCTCAACCAGACAGCTGAGCGGACCTGCTTAGCCGCTCAGCCTAGCACCAGACTAGGCCTGGCACGGTCAGAAATATGCTTGACACGGTCAGACATGAGCTTGGCACAAGACCAAGCTGCTGAACAAGCTGCTCAGCGGTGAAGCAGGTGCACTGGGCGGTGCTTACCAGACTTGACTTAACCATTAAGCAAACCATGAAGTCATCCATGACATCACCTCAAGTAGCCCACCATAGGCTTTTCAGAAGTAGCTCACAATAGCTGGTCTCATAGCCCACAAATAGCTTTGAGGAGTCATGCACAAGGAGGTGACTAAGCTACTTGGTCAAGGGACCAAACCCATACTGAAGGGTTTGGTCAGCTGCTGAGCGATCCAACTCAGCAGCTCAGCGGTCTAGCATGAGGCTTATAAATAGGAGGCCAATTCCTTCGAGCAAGGGAGATTGGAATACACCATTTCTTCATAAATTCCTCTCAAAAACACTTGAAGACCATAATTCTCTCATCTTGGAATTCTTTCTTCATTTCTTAGTTTAGAATTTTCATTTTCAAGTAAGTTTTTGTAATTTTAGTTAGAATTCAAGAGGAGAAAAGGAGAAGGCAAATGTGATACAAAATTCTCATTTGGAACTCAAAAGCATCCAATCCTTGGATGGATAGCTCATGCTCCTAAACATTTTCTTTTGAACAAGGTTATGTAATTTCTACTTCTTCTTAATTTACAAAAGTTTGGATTTTAATCATTCAAGTTGGTGCTTTGGTTAATATTATTTTTTTGAGAAGTACTGGTGCTCTTTATAGATTGATCTCCTAAAAAAATGATTTCAAGTCAATAAAACTACTTGTTTCAAACACTTAACAAATAAACTTTGGAGTAGTTGTACTACTTAGTTTATTTGTCAAGTTAAGCATGCTTTTCTTAAGATCTTACATTCATCAGTCAGTCAATATTAGAGTCACCAATGGTTAGGGTGTGAAAACCTAATCTCTTTTATGGTCGTAGTATTGTTTAAGTGATGAATATAAGTGTTTATGATTCTCACATTTTAGGATATACACTAAAAGGAGGATTTCAGACCTTGGTGTTTGGGGTTAACCAAAGTAAAACATAAGAACTGGTCTAAGTAGTTCAAACTCAAAAAGAAGATGAGAAATATGTTTCCTTATTTAAAACGATCTTGTCTCCTCAAGAATTTGTTAATATTTAGTTGTATGTTTATTATGTGTACTTGTTCATATTCACATTCAAACCAACCAAAATATGTTTAAACCATTATTTGTGCTTTGACATGTTTACTTGATTTATTTTACTAGGCAATTCCTTGTGGTTTGACATAACCATATACTATACTACAATTGAATCTTGAAAGAGGTGTAAATTGTAAAATAGTAAAGTGTTATCAATAAATTTATTTGTTGAAAACACCTTTTAATACACAAAAGTGATGAACAAACTTACTAACTTTTATTTATTGTTATTTACTTTCCGCATTTTATTCTTTAATACCAAATTTCCACAAATTGACACTGCTGTCAGGACGATTTTTTGAGAGGAGTAAGATAGACATCAAGTTTGTCCAAAACGCATTTCTAAATATTTTTTACTCCGAATTCGACATTCCAAAATTCTAACCGTAATCGGAAGATTTTAATATCCAGCCGAGTATTAGCCAAAAATACTCGGGATATGGTCTCATCGCGAATGTTTCACCGAAGAAGTCACCTTATTTTCCCGAGTGAAACTTGTGTGGCAAGCAAGCGAAAATACTCATTTTTTACACAAATACCCCTAAACCTTTCATTTACCCCTTCACCATTTACTCATAGAAACCCTTGGCTTCCCCCTCTTAATCTGATGTATTCTACTTAAAGAGAAATTCAAGCTGGAGAAAACCTTGGCTCTTCATTTCATCTCTTTCTTCTTCATTTGGATTTTCTCAAGAACACCAAGGTAAACCTCCACACTTGTTCTTCATCTTTTAGGAAATCTAGTCGTTCATTGTTTACGATATTTGAGTATGATGTTTATGCGCATATTATGAACGCTTTCAACCGTCAAAATTTTCTAAAAACCTTCCCATATCTTGTTATACGCAAAAACACGAAAAAATAGTTTTTGTGAATTTAGAAATCGTTGTTCTAAAATCATGAAATATTGTTGTTCATGGGGCTGCTTTAGTATTTAAAATATATGCAGGTGTTGATTTTGATGAAAAGAGATGATGATGATGATGAAATTAAGGATGTTTGATTTGAAATATCGTTTTGAGCATGAGATCAACCCTTGTAAAAAGGTGTTGAAATGATCATGAACCGATAGGAATCGGGAACGAGACTCTCGAGGATAAATGATGGTCCCGGAATATAAGTCTTGGACCGGATGGATGAGAGTCTCAGATGCTCTTGAAATAGATTATAACGATGTTTGTGTCATAGAGTTAATAAGTGAACAATTTAACTCACAAATCACGTATTGAGTTTTCTGTATTTAGTTTTGAAACATTCAAAGTTGGACAACCTACACATTCATGTAAAGGAGATCAATCGCGTTACAAGCCAAGGAGAGGGAGAATACATCGTGACATAGTGGTGTCCGAATATCACACCTGGAGCTCCCAACTACCTCAAAAGTTGGGAGTTATTTCTGTTTTTTTAGAAACCCGTACTTAACTAAATGATTTCGTGTTTGAATTAAGTACGGATGTTTCCTTAGGTTGTATGCACCTAAGATAGTATAAAATATCAAGTCTTGTGGTTGTTATCCATGAAGGAACACCACTCGAGAAACTAAAACACGTAGGGATCACAAACAATATAAATTTTCTTGGAAACCGGACTACCCTCGCCAGGGCGAGCCCGCCTCGCCTGAGTGAGGGAGAAATAGTGAGTCAGGCCCCCAATTGTTGCCTGGGCGAGGGCCAGGTGGACGTTTGGCCTGTGCTGGGTAGTTCTGGGCGCCCGAGCGACAGTCCCTCGCTTGGGCGAGACCCATAGGGTGATTTTGACTAGTCTTTGGTGGAATAATCACTTGAGCGATAGTCCCCCCGCTTGAGCGAGAGCCATGCAGGAAATGGAGTCTATTTTGATGAATTGGTCGCTTGAGCGACAATCTCTCGCTTGGGCGAGAGATAGACATAGATTGTGACTATTTTTTATTGATTTATGGGAGACGAACGAGCACCGTGATGTTGAGAGGAACGACGATGACAGTGATTCGTCAGCAAAGTCTTGAGGGAGAATCTAGGTAAGAAGAGTCCCTTGTATTCCTGGATGAGGTATTATGTTGGATCGGACAGTTCTCACAGTGCAAACTAAACGATCTCTGACAACCCCTCTTTGCAATCAGGATCAATGAGATGGATGCTCAGAAAGTGTTTGATACGACACCGTCCTGAAATGGACAGTTCTTCGGAACCGACCGATCATATATGCTTGCGAGGAATAATTTATTTTTGGTGCGTTCAAATCGGCTTGTTATGGGACCTGTAGTCTTGGTTATTTCCAAATAGTATATTGGGAGGATATGGGTGTAAGGATGGATGAAATAAGCATAACATTCATACATTGAGATCGTGGATATTAATCCTCATGATCCGAGTTATAACATCATTCATCATTGTGCATTTATGTATGAGCTATATATTGTGTATATTATGTGTGCCTATCTGGATGTGATATTTCGTGTAATTCCACGCCGTTAATGAATAATATTCATTAGATGTCTTACTCTTTTTTCTTTTCTTTCTGCTTGTCTTCAGTTCGCATTCTCGTTCAGATGGATCGTACTGCGAGGATTTAGAGCTACCGATTCTCGATGTCCCAGGAGGGGACATGGAGCAGTGATGAACACTGATACACCTACACATGCCCTTGTGCCTTAGAGCTGGAGATTTTTTGTGATGGCTCTACTATGCGCTTCCCTTCACATCATATGAACTTGGAGGCTTCTTTCACCTTACCTGCTCAGAGATTTGTACCTACTACACCATCCCTTCAGTCTGTGATTCCTCATGGACCCACTATTGCTGGACCATCTACTAGGAGATGGACTAGAGACGATGTGCCCAATTCCCCACCAGGAAAGAGAGCTACTAGGCAGATGCTGCCCGATTTTCAAGCAGATGCAGGAGTGGGAAGTAAGTCATAGGGTTCGTCCAATGACCCGGATGAGGAGGATCTGGAAGCCAAAGAGGAAGATTGTGTGGAATTAGTGTGTATAGAGGACTCCATTGAGGTGGTGGATCTCGCCTCCGATCCTGAGACGGTGGAGGACCCTAGTGAGTGTCATAGCACACCCTCTAACACCTAAGCTAGTCACTAGTGGTCATTTCCATTTCTAGTTGCCCTTGAGGCGAGTATCTGTGTAGGTTAGTTTGAATGTTTTGAATAAACCAAACTATTGTATATATTTTCAGTTTGGACCAGAATGTATTCCACTTTGCTTTTGTATAAACATTTTTAGTTGTTTTCAATAAAGAATTATTCCACGATATATATATATATATATATATATATATATATATATATTAAGTGGCTATTGGTTACCAGTAGGTAACTGTTGTTGCCTTTTCCGCATTTTAGGTTACTTAACGTGATGTCCCGAAAAGGAATTGAATGTAAATGAAGGAATTTTACATTACAAAAAAAATTACCCATTTTTGGGCAATATTGTTGGAGTAATTTTTGGGGCGTTACAATTTCCAGAGTGTTCCAACACACATGCTCTCAGCAAGTACTCCAAAGATTGGATAGTCCGTTCATATTGGCCATCCGTCTGCAGGTGGTAAGCTGAACTCATACTCAATTTGGTACCCTAGGATGTTTGCAAACTATTCCACAAGGAGTACCATGCAATCGAACAATCTCTTTGATGTATAATTCCGCTAACCTTTCCAAGGAGTATTTCATATTGATGGGTAGAAAGTGAGTTGTCTTTGTCAAATGGTCCACTATAACCCAATCTGCATCATAACCATTTTGAGTCCGAGGAAATCCGTTCACAAAATCCATTACAATGCTATCCCATTTCCAAACGAGGATATCCAAAGGTTGGAGTTCTCCTCTGTGTGACCTATGCTTGATCTTTGCCTTCTGACATGTTAAGCAGCGTGAGACATACTCAGCTACTTCTCTCTTCATACCGGACCACCAGAACATCTTCTTCAAGTCTTGATACATTTTGGTAGCTCCAAGATGAATACTTAGTTTGCTCTTATGGGCTTCGTCCAAGATTGCCATTTTCAAATCAAGGTCTCTTGGCACACAAACTCAGTTCTTGTATTGAAACACTCCATTGGCTCCTTCTTGAAATTTCAGGGCTCTTCCTTCAGCCAACAAGATTCCCTTCCCTTGCAGTTCTAGATCGGAACTTTGCAAACCTTTCAGTTGTTCCAGAAAGTCATTTGTTACAATAAGTATACCTAACATCAAACTTTTAGGTTTTACTTGCGCCACGAGGCTTAAATTCCTGAAATCCTCAATCAATTCCATCTCACTGACGATCATGGTTGACATATGTAGAGACTTTCTACTCAAGGCGTCAACACTACATTAGCTTTCCTAGAGTGGTACTGGAGATCAAATTCATGGTCCTTAAGGAATTCAATACATCGTCTCTGCCTCATGTTCAACTCCTTTTGGTCGAAAAGATACTTCAAGCTTTTGTGATCACTGAAGAATTCAAATCTTACTCCATAGAGGTGATGTCTCCAGATCTTGAGAGCAAATATGATTGCAGCCAACTCCAAGTCGTGCGTCTGATAATTCTGCTCATGTGTATTTAATTGTCTTGAAGTATAAGCTACCACCTTTTGTTGTTGCATCAACATGAAACCTAGGCGTTGTTTAGACAGGTCACAGTACACGTTGTGGTTTCCCTTCGAGTATGGTAGAATCAACACAGGTGTTGTAGTCAATCTTTTCTTCTATTCTTAAAAGTTTTCTCCACACTTCGTCGTCCAGGCGAAAGCCTTGTCTTTCCTTGTTAACGTAGCCAGTGGCAACGCCAACTTCGAAAATCCTTCAATAAACTTCTGATAATATCCCGCTAAACCGAGGAAGCTTCTGATCTCGATTACAGATTTTGGAGAATTCCATTCCATCATTGTTCCTACTTTAGTAGGGTCTACAACAATTCCTTCACTTGATATCACATGCCCAAGAAAATTCACTGATTCTAACCAAAATATGCATTTTGACAGCTTGGCATAAAGTTGGTTATCTTTCAAAATCTGCAACACTATCCTCAGATGTTTCACATGTTCCTCCTGATCCTTCGAATAAATCAGGATATCATCGATAAATACGACCATAAATGTGTCGAGGTATGGATGAAAAATCCGAATTATGTAATCCATGAACACTTTAGGAGCATTGGTTACACCAAATGGCATCACGAGATCTTCATAATGACCATATCACGTCCGAAAAGCAATCTTCAAAATATCTTCTAACTTCACGCGTATTTGGTGGTATCATGGCCGAAGATCGACCTTTGAAAACATGGTAGCTCCTCTTAGTTGATCCATTAAGTCGTCAATTCTTGGAAATGGGTACTTATTCTTGATGGTGACTCTTTGCAACTGTCGGTAGTCAGTACACAGCTGCATACTGCCATCCTTTTTCTTCACAAATAGCACCGGAGCAACCCATGGTAAAACACTAGGTCTGAAAAACTGTTTCTATAACAAGTCTTCCAATTGCTTCTTCAACTCTGTTAACTCCAATGGTGCCATCCTGTAGGAAGCTATAGAGATCGGTCCAGTTCTAGGAACCAGATCGATAGCAAACTCTATCTCTCGCACTAGAGGCAAACCAGGAATGTCCTCTGGGAAAACTTTGGAGAAATCCCTAACCACGGGTAAGTACTGAATCTCTTCTCCACCTTTCTACTCCAATGACGCCAACAACATAAATACATGAGCTTCATCTTTCAAGAGTTTCTTCATTTGGTTGGCAGTGGTGCTTTTGGTTTCATAATAGGATTCAATGAGGTTCTTAGGATTGTTAAAGATTATTGTTTTGTTAAAGCGATTTAGAAGAACATGGTTGTTAGATAGCCATTCCAACCCTAAGATGATATCTAATTGGGATACGGATATACATATCAGGTCTACTGCAAAGGTTCGTTCATATAAAGTTAAAGGACATTCACAGCACATAGTTGACACTATGACGGGTTCATTAGTGGGTGTGGATACAATTAGGTCATACGGTATGGATACTATAGGCAATGTTAATCGGTGGACAACATCATTGATATGAAAGAATGGGTTGCACCTGAATCAAACAACATAAATAAGGAAGTCTCATTACTACGACATGTACCTTGTATGAGGTCCTCATTACCCTCAATCTCAGCTCTGTTCATGGTGAATACCCTTCCTTTGGCCTTAGGTCTTGCCACTTAAACAATATTCACTTCTTCCCTTTTCAGTTTAGGGCACATCGACTTGATGTGTCCAGGCTGGTTGACAATGAAGTGCTTTCCCTTGCACTTCAAACACCAGGGTGGTGTATTGTTGTTAGAGTTCCCAACCGGTGAACTCATTTTTTTGCTATTATTGTTGTTGTTGTAGTTGTTGTTACTGTTGTTCCCTTATCGGAAGCCTCTATTGTTGTAAGGCTTGAAATTTCTCTATTGATTCCCTGATGATGAAGCATATGGTTTCTGGTTGCGGTTGAAGGGCTTTCCCCTTCCATGTCCTTGCCCGAAATTCCTTTCGGGACCATAAGAATTTCCGGGTGGTACGACACTTTTTAGTGTCGCACTCCTTGCCTTCACGCTTTCCTCATAAAGTCGACACCAGTTAACTAGAGTTGCAAAATTCGGTATCTGTTGATGTACAAACATCACCTTCAGGTTTTGTCTGAGTCTGTCCTCAAACTTACGACATTTGGACCTTTCGTTCCCTACTGGATGGTAGTGTGAGGCATACCTTGCCAAATCTTCAAATTTGGCAGCATACTCCCCAACTGTCATGCTTCCCTCATGTAGACGCATGAACTCCATCTCTTTCTCAGTCCTCATATCCGTAGGAAAGTACTTCTGCACAAATCTATCTTTGAAAATTGTCCAGTTGATAACTTGTTGTTCATGCTCCATCTGACGTTTGGCAAAATCCCACCAGTTCTCAACTTCCTTAGTCAGCATATAGGTCGGATAGGTGACCTTCTGCTCCTCAGTGCACATAAGTGTCTGAAAGATCCTTTCCAACTGCTGGATCTAGTCATTTGCAACATCTAGTGCAAAACCTCCTTCAAAATTTGGGGGTTGACGATGACAGAATTCATCCATGCCCCTATACAAAGCCGATCTTTGGTTGGGTTGGGGTTGTTGTTGATTCAGCTAATGCAAATTTGCATTCATATTCTAAATTGCTGCAATCATGAACTCCAGGTTAGCAGCTCCACGTCCAGCCATCTTAACTCTGTGAACATTAAACATGTATGAGATACTTCTCCTACTGAAATTATCTATGGGTTTTATTCTCAACCGAATTCAAGCGAACAATTAAGCACACCATGTCACACAAGAAAGCATGTGAGGCCATGCCCAAGGTCGAATAGAAAGAATCGCTCTGATAACATGTTGTAACGCCCCGAAAATTATTCCAACAATATTGCCCAAAATGGGGTAAATTTTTATTGTAATGTAAAACTCCTCCATTTACATTTGATTCCTTTTCAGGACATCACGGTAAGTAACCTAAATTGCGGGAAAAAACAATCGTTACATAATGGTAACCAAAGCCACTTAATATATCGTGGAATAATTCTTTATTGAAAATGACGGAAAATATTTATACAAAACCAAAGGCGGAAATACAATTTTTGTCCCAACTGAAAACATATACAATAGAAATCAACACATTAAAAGTACCCTACACAGATACTCGTCTCAAGAGCGAAATAGAAATGGAAATGGCTACTAGTGACTAGCTCCGGTGTTTGCGGGTGCGCTAGGGCACTCGCTTGGGTCCTTCTCCGTCTCAGAATCGGAGGAGAGGTCTACCACCTCAATGAAGTCCTCTATTCAGACTAACTCCACACAGTCCTCCTCTTCGGCTTCCAACTCCTCCTCTTCAGCCCCCATCTCCTCTCCCGAGTCATTGGATAAACGTCCGTCGAGCAGCTCTCCTCCATGGTGGGGAATTGAGCACGTCGTCCCAACTAAGTCTCTTAGTAGATGGTCCCACAACAGTGGGTTCGTGAGGAATTACATACTAAATGGATGGTGCAATAGGTGCTAATCTCGGAGTAGGTAAGGTGAAAGAAGCCACCAAGTTCGCATGATGTGAAGGAAAGCGCATCGTAGAGCCATCACAAACCATCTCCAGCTCTAAGGCACAAGGGCCGGTGTAGGTGTATTGATGTCTGTCACTGCTCCATGTCCCCTCCAGGGACATTGAGAAGCGGTAGCTCTGAATCCTCATGGTACGATCCATCTGAACGAGAACGCGAACCAAAGACAACCAGAAATAAAAGGGAGTAAGATATCGAATGAATATTATTCATTGACAGCAAGGAATTACACAAAATATCACATCAAGACAGGAACACATAATATACACAATATATATCTCATACATAAATGCACAATGATGAATGATGTTATAACTCAGATCATGAGGATCAATATCCACGATCTAAATGCATGAATGTTATACTTATTTCATCCATTCTTACACCAATATCCTCCCAATAAACTATTCGGAAATAACCAAGAGTACAGGTCCCATAACAAATCGATTTGAACACACCAAAACTTATTCCTCGAAATGATATATGATCGATCTGTTCCGAAGAATTGCCCATTTCAGGACAGTGTCGTATCAAACACTTTCTGGGCATCCTCTCATTGATCATGATTACAAAGAGGGGTTGTTAGAGATCGTTTAGTTTGAGCTATGAGAACTATCCAATCCAACAAAATACCTCATCCAGGAATACAAGGGACTCATCTCACCTAGACTCGCCCTCAAGACTGTGCTGACGAATCACCGCCATTGTCGTCCCTCTCAACATCGCGGGCTCGTTCTTCTCCCGTAATTTTCCTCTTCACTACTTCATTATTCATAATGAGTATGCACACTAATCGAGGTTAGTCGATTAAATCTTTTATTATTCTTTTATATCGAACGGCCCATCCTAAGACATCTCCCAAAGGAATGCTTCTTGTGGGATTCGATCGTACATTATCATGTAATAGAGGAATAGCATCCCTACCACTATGAACCATCGTTGAAACACCCTGGACGGCCACATGGCCAAGCCTCTTACGGTCAGACGACCTCGCTGCATGGTATCATGTAATCCTTTTTAGGCATCGCCTTGCTCACGATGTCATCATCAGAATCCTTGCCCGAATAAGGCGCAAGAACAAAGGTAATTGTATAAGTTCGTTGATTTGGGCATCGAGCTCCTCGTTCAAGCCATGATCTCTCCCAATTATTAAATATACTTCTCACCCAAGTTAGGGTTATTTTCTCAGCAATCAACCCATCAAAAGCAATCAACAACATTGCATGTCTCTCACCCAAGCGAAAGACTATCACTCAAGCGACGATTTCATCAAAATAGACTCAATTCTATGCCTGGAGCATGTCGCTCAAGCGAAAAATCCACCAAAAACTTGTCAAAATCACCCCCTAGGTCTCGCCCGGGCGACCAGAAATGCCCAGAACAGAAAAAACGCACTGTCTAGCCCTCGTCTAGGCGAGGGGTGTATAGTAGCTTAGACTACTTCCTCGCCCTTATGGGCTATCAGATCGAAAATCTTTGTTGTATTCGATCCCTATGCATTTTAGTTTCTCGAGTGGTATTCCTTCATGGAAAACTACCATAATAGTTGATAATTTAATCTATCCTAGAACATACAGCTTAAGAAATCATCCGTACTTAATCCAGGCACGCAATCATTTGGTTATGTTCAGGTTTCTAACAAACATAAATATAACTCCCAACTTTTGAGGTAGTTGGGAGATTCGGGTATCATATTCGGACACCATTATGTCACGATGTATTCCTCCTCACATTGGGTTGTAGCGCTGTTGATCTCCTTTACGTGAATGGGTAAGTTGTCTGACTTCGTGATTTGCGAGTTAAATCGTTTACCTGTTAACTCTAAGGTAAAGATATCATTCTAATCTATTTTAAGAACATCCGAGACTTTCATCCCTTTGGTCCAAGATTCATATTCTTGAACCATCCTTTATCCTCGAAAGTCTCGTTCATGATTTCTATTGTGTTCATGATCATTTCAACACCATCTTTACCAGGGTTGATCTCATGCTCGAAACGATATTCTAAATCAAGATAGCATTGATTTCACCATCATCTCCTTTCATCAACATCAACTACATGCATATTTTCAAACACTAAAACATCCCCATAAACAACAAGATTTCATGGTTTCAAAACAATAATTTTTGAAATTCACGAAAACCTATTTTTCGAGTTGCTGAGTATAACAAGATTTAGAAAGATTATTAGAAAATTTTGAAGGTTGAAAACTTTCTTAACATGTGTATAAACATCATATGAAAATCTCGTAAACAACTAAGAGTTAGATTTCTAAGAGATGAAAGCTTACCTTGGAGTTCTTGAGCATCAAAGTAAAGAAGAAGAGAAATGCCAAAGGTTTCTCCAAGTTGGATGGGCTCTTTTAAAGTTAATGAGTCTTATTTAGGGAGGGGAAACCCAAAGGTTTTCAAAGAGTAAATTGTGTAATGGGTAGATGAAGGGTTTAAGGGGCTTTGTGTAAGAGATGAGTATTTTTGCTTGCTTGCCAAGCAAGTTTCACTCGTGAAAGTGAAGTGACTTCTTCGGTGAAACATTCGCGATTAAGCTATGCCCGATTATTGGCAGCTAATACTCGGATGGATATAAAAATCTTCCGATTTCGGTTTATGGTTAGAATTTTGAAATACCGAATTCGGAGTGAAAAATATTTAGAAATGTGTCATGGACAAACTTGATGTCTATCTTGACTCAAAATAATATTTCGATACCAACAGAGAAATCAGAATTCTATTCCGAGCTATGGAACTCAAACACACGATATTGGGCCGAATTCGGGTGAATTTGGGTCCGACAGCAGCTCAAAAACTTTTCGTCACAGAAAATTACGAAATTTTTCCATAAAATAGGATTTCACAAAAAAAGACTAACACTCAACTACAGTTTAGTCTTAATCATTACCAGTTAATTTATAAAATTAATTTTTGTCAAAATAAATAATTACTAAAATATATATCGAAATTTCACAGTGTTATACTATGAATACTATTAACCCTTCCAACATGAAAAATGACATCAAGTGACAATTCATGAATTTCATGAATAATGACATTGACGAGTAACTCATGATGCTTGTTTGTGACATCGAAAGGGAGGAACAAGCAAGAAGCTCTACATAGCATAAAGGGAAACGAAGAGTTATAGAACGAAAACATGAAGATGGCCATGCCCGATTGTTCAATGTTTATTTCTCTACAAATCTAGTATACACAGATGAGAAATTCTGTCAAAGGTTTCTAATGTGTAAACATGTGTTCATGCGTATTGTAGAAGCTCTTTCTAAGGATGACGAGTATTTCTGAATTAGGCCTAATGCTATTGGGTGACACAGATTTTCACAATTGCTAAAGTGTACTAGTGCTATTCGAATGTTAGCATATGGATCAAGTGTTGATAATAAAGACAATTGTGTGAGAATGGCATAGCACATCGTTGAAATGTTTCGACAAGTTCATATGTGGCGTTATGAAGGTCTTCGGAAATACATACTTAAGAAGATCTAATAATGATGACATTGAGCGCCTACTATGAATGGGGCAAGCATGTGGCTTTCTAAGAATGTTGGGTAGTATAGATTGCATGCATTAGGAGTGGAAGAATTATCCTATAGCTTTGAAATGGCAATTCTATCACGGTAACCATGGTGTACCAACAATGATGCTTGAAGCAGTGGCTTCTCAAGGCTTATGGATGTTACATGCATTTTTCGGGATAGCTGGTTCAAATAGTGACATTAATGTTCTAAACAAGTCCAACGTCTTTTAACGATGTCCTGCACGGGTGAGCTTAGAAGGTGCATTATGTCACCAATGAATAAGAATATAATTTAGGTATTACCCTGCAGATGGCATTTATCCAGAGCTAACTACTTTTGTTAAAAGCATCCCACTAGCATAAGGAATCAAAAGGCAATTATTTGTCAAAAAACATGAAAGCGCTAGGAAGGATATCGAATGAACATTTAGAGTGCTTCAAGCTCGATTTGCAATCATACGTTGTTCAGCTCGAGGGTGACATTACGATTAACTGGGACGTATAATGTATGTGTGAGTTATATTGCATAACATTATTGTTGAATATGAACGAGACACATATGGTGGTAATTTTGACTATTCTGATGATCATGTGGAAAATGACACAATGAGAGTATTGAATGATCCTCATCTTGATTTTCAAGAGTACTTGTGTAATATACTTCAACTTCGTGATAGGTCTACCCATCATCATCTTCAAGCATATTTGATTGACCATATTTGGAAGGGGAAAAAATTAGCCACGAGGCTGACCAACTTTGAACCATTGATTTAATTATATATTGTTATAATTTATATTTATGTATTGTGTCATCTATCGTTTAAAATTTTATTATTTTGTAATGTATTTCGTGTTATTTTAATAAATTTAATTATGTTTATTAATTGTTAATTTAATTAGGTATTTGAAATAATTTTATGTGAAATATAAATGTGAGGTAAGTTTATGGGGTCCATTTAAGAACGGAAATAGAATTGCACCATTAGAATGTAAATTGAGTGGCTTAAGTTGTTAAAAAGTGTAAACAAATATAAAATAATTAGTGGATCTCATTTAAGAACGAAAAGTGTATTGCCCCATTGGGATGCTCTTATTACATAGAGTCCTCGTACCTACTTCCATCTACATTAGGATCCAAAATTGGATTTCAAGTTTCAATCTGGAACACGATTGGAAATAGGCAAGTGTGTAACCGAGTATCAAAAGTTCCTATGAACATTTTTTATTTTATTTTTTTCACGTAAATGTTTTGAACACACCAATTTGATTATATAAATAAGAGTAGTTACATATTTTAGTCCCTCATATTTTTTGACATTATCAAGTTAATCTCTAATAAATTTAAATTATCAATTTAGTCTCCAATAATTTTAACGTAAAACCAAATTAGATCTTGCATTGATACCCGTCAATTGACATTACGATTTGATCTGCATGGGTTGTTAACTATTAACTTGCATATACCTCTTTGGTCCAAGTGGGCATGTTTGACACCTCGTTGGACTACATATTTTTTTTTTTCTCAATTCAAAATGATGTGGTTTTAATTTTTTTTTTTGTTGCTTTTTTAAGAGAAATCCTTTAATGTAACAATGTCATTTTTCGAATAATTTAAAAAAAACTAAAACTCAAAATGACATCATTTTTTTACAAAAAAATTAATTCCAAAACATTATCATATAGAATAGGGGTGAGCAAGACTCGGCCCTACCCACTCACCTAGTATGGCCAGATCATGATCGAGATTGAATTGGGTCGGGTCTCGTCAGGTCTATGTTCGGGTTAAAAGTTAGACCCAACCAATATTTAGGGTCAGATAGGGACCAAGTACAACTCGGCTTGACTCGTCTTATGGTCACTCACTCATCATGTTATGTGTATCTCTATTCAAATGTATACAAAGTAATGACACTTTTTTGGTCGAAAGTATCATTTTTATTCTCTAATTTTTTATTTATATATACATGATTAATACTATATGTACATATATTATTTTATATGTCAAATTACATATTCATTATATGCATTATATTTAATCAGATTTAGGGTCGAGTTCAGGTTTAAAGGCTAACTCGATCGATGTTTAGGATCAGGTTAGCATCGAGTCTAGGGTCGGGCCAAAGTTCAAAAAATGACCCGGCCTACATTTAGGGTCGGGTAAAGGACAAACCTTAACTCATCCCAACCCGGTCCATGCTCATCCCTAATCAAAGGTTTCTATGTTTTGTTTTAAAAATCGTTTTGGGTTTTAGTTTTTTATTTTAAAAAAATTAATCCAAAACGATTTCGATTTGCCATTCTTCTACTATCTAAAACACGGAAATTAAAAATGAATGTTTTTTTATCCATGATTTATGTTCACTCATCCATAATCATCTTTCCTTATTTTCTTTCATGACACACTCCTTGTGATCTTCTTTCATCTGTGCTTGCTTTTTTTCCCAATTTTTGTTCATCCCTCAAAACAAGAACAATATTTTTGTTATTGTTCCTTTAAGGTAAGTGTTTTTGTATAAGTAGCAACATTTCTTTTATTCCCAGGAATAGGTAATAATATGTCTTTCATAATTTTTTTGCATGTGTTTGTTTTCCTTTTGTTGTTAGTGTGTATGCATAGATTTTGTATGGAAAAACTTATTGTGGTCCTGAACATTTATAATTGCTTAATGCTTTTAACTTTTCTTTTAACTTTTTTGTCTGCTTTTCTTTCTTTGTGTGCTTGTGTTTTTTATATTGCCACAAAATATTAAATATCAATATTTCATGTTGATGTCTGAATATGTTATTTTTATTTATCACCATGACAAACGTTTTACAAGAGATAATGATGACAATTTTTAGTAAAAACGTGAATGGATCAAAAGGTTGCCACCAATGGATATGGACTTTGTCAACATCAAGGACATGAAGACATCGTTCATTTAGTGCAGGTATCATGACTACAAAGCTATATACTGGCTAAATCTCAAAGATTCTTATTTGGAAACTAGGTTGATGTCAATAGAGAAGAACATGGATATCAATGTCATGGTGGTTGCGTTGTTGGAGTCTAAGAAAGTCAATGAATTTGGTGATTACGGAATGCATATTTATTTTGAACATCCAATATTTGATGTTGAACATACTGAATTTGTTAGTAATCCCTCATCTATTGATGATTACATTTACAAAGCTCCTCCAATTACTGAAATTCGAGATAATAGTGATGTTGAAATGCTTAGTGTACTTGAAAAATATGCACCTGAAGAATATATATCTGAAGGATATATTGTTGAAGATTTACTTTAGTTTACAACTGAAGTGACTCACTTTGCAGTTGAAGTGATTGACTTTGTAGCTAAAGAAGCAACTAATTTTGCAAATGACTTTATAGATGAAGAAGCAACTCAAGAAGCTACAACAACTGAAAATATAAACAAAGAACTTGTTAAAGAAGGAAATACTAACAAAAAATAGAACCCGTAGAAGATGAAATCAACCAAGAAGAAGAAGCCAACTGCAAACAAAAATGATAGAACCCCAAGAAAAAGTCTACAAAACCATTTAAAAAACCTACAACTCCAACAAAAAAGGATATACCACCAAGGAAGAAGAATGCATTAGATGAAACATATTTCAAGGAACATGGATATGCATCAAACAATACTTTTGGACATGCATATCTTGATATTGGAATAGATTTTCCCAACGTCATATTGTTTAAGAATGCAGTGAAGGACTTCAAGATCTTTCTTGGCGGAGAAATCAAGTGGAAGAAGAATGATCTAAGGAGGACAAAGACAGTGTGGACAAATGCAGATTGTACTTGACTAGCATTTTGCTCGTGAGACGCTAAGTTGAATACCTAAAAACTAAAAATATTTTACCGAGAATATACATGTTGTTGGACATTCCATAACAAATCATCAAGCAACGATTGAGTTGCCAAAAAACTAAAATCAAGATTGGTGATACAACCGAATTTAAACAAGAATCGAGTTATATGTTTGATGAAGGAGTATTTCATGCTCTATTTGGAGAAGAAAAAAGTCAGCAAAACCTTGAAGTTTTCTAGGAAGGTAATTGAAGGGTATGAGAAGAAACAAAATGGTCAATTGTGGAATTACCTTGAAGTAGTACACAAGACAAACAATGTATCAACTACTATAATGAAAGTGATCCATATTCCTGATTAATGTCCATTTTTTAATAGACTATTTATATGTTTGAATGGTTATAAAGAAGGATTCAAGAATGGGTGTAGACCAATAATTGGACTAGATGAGTTTTTTTTTGAAAGGGTACAATGGAGGACATCTCATGTTTGCTGTTTGAAAATATGCTAACAATCAATTTTATGTGGTTGCTTATATTATGGTGGATTATGAGACCAAAGACAATTGGAAATGGTTTTTAGCACTTCTTGAATAGGCTTTCAGTTCAATGGACATGTATGGCTGGAACTTTGTTTCAGACCAACAAAAAGAATTGAAGTCTGTCATTGCTGAGATATGCCACGTGCACATAAGAGAAATTGTATGTTGTACATTTGGAAAAACTTCATAAAATGTTTTAAGGACAATGACCTGAGAGGTGTAGTGTGGGAACTGACCAAGTACACCATTGTTGGTGAATATAATATTGATATTACAAAGTTGAAAGAGAAGAATTTAATGGGATGAACCTATCTCAACAATCTTGAGCCTAGCTCATGGGTAAATACATATTATAACTATTGGCCAAAAATGAACAATATCACCAATAACATGTGTTAAGTGTGGAATGTCAAAATTGTTGAATATCTGGATAAGCAAATTTTAACCATATTGAAGGAGTTAAGGTGATATATAATGAGGAAAATAAGACACCACAAAGTAGCCACGAGGAATTAGAAGGGGAAGTTTTTTCTGTCCAATAGAAAATGTTGGAGAAAATAAAACTTGATAGTTTTAGGTAGACATCAACATGAATTGAAAATGTTGATAGCCATACATATGAGGTTAAACATAGGTCACTGAAGTTGGGGGTCAGTTTCACAAAACAATCATGCACATGTCAAAAATGAAAACTCAATGAGCTACCTTGTAAACATGCAATTGCAACAATTGCATTCAATAATAAGAGTCCTGAAGACTATGTGCATCATTAGGTGACATTAGATGTTTTCAATGTGACTTACTAATATGTCATTAACCCAATAAATAGTCAGAAGTTATGGCTTAGTCAAAATCAGAATCCAAGACCAGATCCACCAAAGCTTAAGAGGACAATTGGCAGACTGAAGAAACAGAGGAGGATAGATGACAACTCAGAAGTTGCACCTACTTCTTCACAAAAAATGCAAAGGTCATGGAAGCCAACATGCCCAAAATAAAATAGCAAAGGAATTATGCCAAAACTTTAAAGGTCCAAGAAGAATGAGGAAGAAGCATAAGGAGAATGAACTAGAATTAAAACAGGTACATGGTGGCTTACTTCAGTCACAAGTAATTTACAAAATCCCTTATATATCTAAATTAATTTGTAGCCCTGTTTTGGTAAATGTCACTTTACATGTATGTTATTTGTAAAAAAAATCAAGTTGGTTCATCTAGAACAACAACTGCCACATAACTCATAACTGTTAGATACCATGTTTTGTTGGTAAATATTAAAACTGAGGACTTAATTAGGACATAATATAATGTTTGTGGACTAAAATGGTTTATTATATTTCTTTTACTTTGAAGATGGCAACCTAGAACCCCTTGTCATTCCAGAATAAGTTGTCATACCAGAACCAACTACAATATCAGAAAAAATCCAACTATAAGAAAGAATGCAAACAAAAAATGATTCATCTCATTTGATGTCTTTTAGTTTGATAAAGTCTTCTATTACGTTGAACTATTTTTTGTTCTCATGGAACAATTGTGATTCTTCAATGATCTTTCATCATTCATTGGTTATTTTGTTAAACTCTTTTATGTTGGTCAACTTTAGTAATGACTACAAATTGGTCTATATACATTATGCGACTAACTCTTGTTTAACTCAATTGTTATTAAGCCAAACACAACAAAAATACGTTATATCTCAACTCTCAGTTCATTTAGTGTATATACATTATATCAAACATAGCAGAAATACGAACATGATTTCATTTCATTCATAATCAATGTTCAATACGTATACATCAGTTAAACAACACCATATTCAAACACTATCTAATTCAACACCATATTCAAACACAAAACCTATAAATATAGAAAATGATAACCTTGATATATGGACAAGCGTAGAACTATCCCATTGGGCTCTCCAGAGTTTTTGATGTCTATATAACAATCATATTATAGTGGCATATTGGAGGAGGAAACTTTCTATAGCGAAACCAATTAGTCACATTGGACCTGCAATGTGGGCTCAGATCATGTGGGCTCAGATCAGGGTTGTTATAAGTGTTCACATCTCCATAGCTTTTCATCTTCAATGACTTAGATTTTTTGTTATATGTTATTAGAGATTGGACACTCGATCATTTCCTAGTTTGGAAGAAGAAACTCAAATTAACATTGTTTTGGGTTAACTTTTTTAAAAAGGAAACTAAAACCTAAGATTATGTTGTTTTGGGAATTAATTTTTTTTTAAAACTAGCCCATAATAACACCCTTTTGAATTTCAGTTTTTCTTTTAAAAATTCTAATCCAAAAACGACGTTTCGTAAAATGATTTCTGTTAAAAAAATTGAAAAAAAATTAAAACAACGTCATTTTGATACGGGAAAAAATATGTGTGTTCTAGTGACATGTTAGACACGCCTATGTGGATGAAAGACGTCTAACCAAGTCAGCAGTTAACGACACATGGACCAAATTGTTAACAAGAACTATCGTGATTTCATATTGAAATTGTTGGGGATTGATTGATAATTTAAATTTATTATGAACTAATTTAGTAAGATCAAAAAATTTGAGAGACCAAAATGAGTAATTACTCTTATGCTTGATGTCTTTTAGTTTTCCAATGAAGTTCTTTATAATAATGTATTTTTTTTCAACTTTGCCACATCCCCCACTTTTAAATGAAAATGAATTATAATATTAAAAACAATTCATCTTCATTTTAAAAAAATGGTAAATATCAAAATTAGATATGATTAAGTAATATTATCAACTTTGTTAGTAATTGAAGTAAGTATGATTTTTTATATGAAGAAAGATAGTTATTAAAATGATAGAACAAATTGACCATACACTCACTCCTATCTGGATCAAACTATGGAAAGGATTTTACTTCATTAGTAATTAATTAGAATATAATGTTTATGTTGACCAAACAGTGTTAACAATAAGGGGAGAAAATAAGACCATATCCACTTTTGTCCAATTCCTAATATGAAGCTTGTTTTAAACTTGACTAGGTTAAGTATCCATCATTAGATAAATTATCAAGTCTACTACTATTTAATTAAGGTAATGGTGGAACAAAGTTAGACCCTCACATATTACACAAAATCAAATATCTAGATTGGATTCTTTAAATTAACACTTGTTAGGAAGAATATTTACAATATTTTGAATAAAATTAGTTTCTCATCTCAAAAAATGAAATACCCTAACAAAAAGATTTACATCGAGGACAAATAATTTTCAATAGCATTCATACTTCCTTAATATTAAACATTATTTTGGGTAATTTTTAAAATGAAAATCGCTTAGCTATTAAATTTAAAAAAAGTAACATATTAAAAAGAAACTTAAATGGATGAGACATGTTTACACAAAATTAGGTTTACTCTTACACCACTAATAACTTTTTATATAAAAAACAAATTTAAATCAACTAACTTTTGGATTGCAAGGTGTTATCTTATCTATTTAATTGCATAATATAACATAGGTCCTTAAAATATACAAAATTAAAAATATTTGATTATACTTATATTGAAATTTTCATAAATTTAAAATAAATAATTTAACCAATATATAATTATGAATATAATAGATGATTTATATTTTATAAAAAAAAATAAGAAACCTAAGAGTTGAGAAATGATAATAATTGAAAATCCATTTGGATTGTACCTCTATAGATAATATCTGATTTGCAGTAACAAGAACAAAACAATGGCTAACATCGACGACCACCCTTCTGATGACCTCGACCAACTCCTCGATAGTAATAACATCCTTCAAATTCAATTCTCTCTCTTTCTCTCTTCTTTATTATGTATCTCAAATAACTCACTCTTTCAGGTGCTTTGGATGATTTTCAAACCTTTAACCTTAACACCAACAACAACAACTCTTCCCTTCAAAGGTTTCTTCTTTTTCTCTTCCCTCCAATTCCTATATATATAAATAAACTAATAATTCACTCTTTTCATTATATACTTTGTTATTTGATAAAATTCATGTGAGTCCCATTAAGTGTGTTGATGGTCATATAAGCTAGGTATCAAGCTTAAGGTATGTTTTTTCAGGTTATATATTGTCAAAAGAGCTGTTGAAAAACCATAATCACTTTTTCTTTCAGCTCCTGCTTGTTTGGCAAAATGATTATGGTACACAATAGCTTTTTTACTCATATAAATTGCTGTTATTTTTAATCTCGGAAGTTGGATGTTTAGGTCATTTTAGAATCTGATATGATTCTAATACAAATGCACTTACTTGACAAAAATAAGTTAGTAGCCTTGTTTGATTACAGATTTTTTTACAAGAAGGAAGAACAATTAACTATGAGCTTTTACATCATTTTGATCAATTAATTTTATTGAACGCTTTCAATTCAATCAGATAGCTTATTAACCATAAACTTTCAGCTCTCTTCAGCTTTCAACTAGCTCTTCAGGCAGTTGTGTCGAAGAGAGACGTGTGTGTTTACTCTATAGTGACTCCAACATAAATTCTATGAATACTAATGCTTGTGAAAGAGTGTGTTGAAAAGAATGTGTTGAAAAGAATGTGTTGCTACTTGCTAGTATTATTTACATTTATTTTTTTTAAACTGAATAATATTGAGCTTTGTACATTATCATGTGTTAGAAGTGATGGGGAAGCAGCAGCTGGGAACATAAAGAAGGGTCCTCCTTCTTTGCCTTCAGGGGTTCAAGGATTAGGAATGGGGTTACCTGATTTGAGTGTTAAGAAGAAGGGGAAGCAAAAGGTAGTTTCCAAAGACACTCATGTGTCTGAGGCCCTGGACAAGCTTAGGGAGCAGACCACAGAGGCTGTTAAGGGCCTTGAATTCTTGTCAGGCCCAAAACCCGGCGGGGATGATTTGGGAAATGATGCGATGATGGAGGATTGGGTCAAGCAGTTTGAGGAACTTGCTGGCTCTCAGGTATGTGTTTTTTTTCTGCAAGTTCAAACTTCACATCATTGTTGGGTAAATGGATTGGTTGTTTTATATAAGAATGTATTCCTTTTGTTTGTACGGCTTTGTTTCATCAATGTAGCAGACCACGCCTAGTGGGAAAATGTTTGTTTTTATTGTCAATGATGTATTCTGTTTTGTCATGAACAGTTTGGGTATTTCTCTCATGGAATGCTTAAACTTTATTAGGGCATTACTTCACCACCAATCTTTTCTTTTTCTTGGGTATAATACTGAAGCTAATAGGCAAAAACCACTAAGAAGGATTTAACTTTAAATGAAATGGATTGTCTATATATGTGATATACATTACGATATTATAGTGTCGTTTGATCCAGGTAGCCAACCCACCGTCTGGGAAAAGGCTTGGTTGTTATCAAAAGTACCAGTCAAGTATTTCATTGGCTATTGGCTTTATTTAATGGAATTTTAAATATTTATTATGAAATCAGCATGTAACAAATGCTTGACTTCTCCTCTTGGTTCTGTACCAATTCCCATTTTATTATATTATGAAGTTGCAAAGTGATCACGAGCCATGGAATTTAAAGGCTAACAGTTTTGCTTCTTCTCAAAGGGATTCTGCAAATACACTTTTTGCTTTTGAATTTGGAAATGTGCAATAACGGAGGGTTTGAGACAAAACCATGGGAGGGGCTGTTTAGATTTGTATTTTATTTCTTGTTTTCAAACCATTATAAAGAAAATGGTCAAAGGAACTCGTCATTTTAATTTTATTTCTTGTTTTTAAACCTGTATGAAGAAAATCGTGAAAGGAACTCATAGTAATTAATCTGCCTGCTGCATTGGATGATCATAAGTAGACATGGTGCATCGTGCTGTGATAGACATTTGTGCTTAGGTATGGAGTGGCGAAGAAAGTGCTCACTGTGGAGATTGATGGCTCATATTTATACAAGGCCTTCATTCCTGTATTTTCATTATTTGTCATTAAAATTGAAAGTAGGGTTACTTATTTTCATGTGATGACAAAATCTGACTGCTGCTTTAAAAATCTATGTTGGCACATTTGTGATGATTTACTGCTTTTGGTATTTTCCGAGTTTGTATGTGTTAAGAATTCAGTTTATCCAAGACTGTAGTTTAAAATGCCTGGGAAAAACTTTTTTTATAATAAAAGAAATATTATTAGATGAGACAAGACAATAATTCAAGAAGAGGATAAGACACCCTCACACAAAACAAAAAAAAGAAACACCTAAAAACTAAGGGACAAAACAATGCAACCAAGCGTGTTAGTTCCTTTGCACATCTACCAAAGAATTACCCCTAGAAGATCCATATGCAAAACACAGAAGGAATTCCAAAACAGTTGCCGAAACCCAAATGAAATTGAGAGCCAAAGAGGAGCCATTGGAATACCTTAGATAAGCTTGGTTATCATGCCAAACATTTGCTTTAATGGAATGCCATGATCTTATTTTATATCATATATTTCATTTTTTGACTGAACAAAATATTGCATGTATTGTGAAATGGCCTAATTATTTATTGACCTGTCAATGTACTATTTTCACCTGGTATAAAATGCATTACATTTTGCACTCACCTGCAAATACCTTGGTCAGATTCATGCTTCAGAACTCGAACTGGTCAATAATTCATTAGTTAAATTTTATAGTTATGACATGTCTCAGCTTTCCAATAACTGATGCAGTTAGTTAATCAGAAATTGAAATTTAAAAATGATATATGATTTTCACTTTCCTTTATCTGTTGTTTTCACTTTTTTTTATGGTCCAATATGTTCATTATGTTAGTTAATTGATATGAAGTCAATGTCCTCACTGGATTTTACTCCTTTATTTGTTTACTCATTTTCTGTTTTGTTCCTAGCTCATTTATGAAATTAGGCTATAAAATTTCACCACGAAAAGTGATTAAGGCCATAAAGAATATTATAATTTGACTATCCACTGCCACTGTATTTCTTTGTGGAGGCACCATAATTTGAAGTTTTGCACTAGCATATTTTATTTTTCTGTCTCATATGCAACCCTTACTGTGCTTTTTGTAATTCTCCGCCATGAGAATTCTGTACCTGAACTTTCTTTACTGGAATTAGACTAATAAAAATGTTCTTAACTTTTTTAGGACATGGAATCCATTGTGGAGACCATGATGCAGCAACTTCTGTCCAAGGAGATTCTTCATGAACCAATGAAGGAAATAGGAGAAAGATATCCTCAGTGGTTGGAAGAGCATAAAGCTACCTTAAGCAAAGAAGATTATGAACGCTATTCACAGCAGCATGAACTGATAAAAAATCTTAATGAAGTTTATGAAAAAGAACCTGGAAACTTCAAAAAGATTGTTGAGCTCATGCATAAAATGCAAGAATGTGGACAACCGCCAAATGATATTGTGAAGGAGCTTGCTCCTGATTTTGATTTAGCCAGTCTTGGCCAGTTGTAAGTTCCTTTCCGGCCCTGAAATTGCAATCTTAAACATATTTTGGTCTTTATGTCACTAGGTACTTGTAGGCTGTAGCAATAGTGTCTGTTTATTTATGTCCAAAATAATACCTTCGTGCATGAATGTGCATTGGTTTATCATGGAATTTTAACTACTAAAAGAAATTGGGTGATGTTCAATATTTCAGTTCATGCTTCTGGTTGCTACTTAGTACTCACTCAAAGAAATTGGCAATTTATGATCATCTTAAAGCTTCTATTTTTAATTTGTTTGGTTGGGGTATATAGTGGGAAATCTGATTGTAATTGCAAGGAACTTCTTCTGGCTAAATTGCTAATAAATCATCATATAGAAGCAACAGTTTTATGTACAATCACTTGGTCCTAGTCTCTAAGATCTTAGTGGAGGGTAGAACCTCTGACCCTAACCTCTGACATCGAAAGGTCAAAGGTTCCAGGCCACCCTTTCCGCCCTCTCCTATTTGTCTGCTTGCATCTCCAATGTAATAATGTAATAAAAACAGGATTTTACTTGGTGGCAAGAATGGTTGTTAAACTCTAGAGATAACTCTTGAACTCTACACAAAAATGAGTTAACTCTCAATGTCAACTCTCTTTTTGTCAAACTCGTATGAATTCAAGTAAACTTTCCCAAAATCAATGAACTATTGATTCTACTTGCCACTAGCGAGTTTACAAACATACGGTTTTGTCTTTAAAACATAATTTTGGTCCATTGTTTGGGGTACTTCAGTTGAGTGGCATATGCTACCCAATACATATTGGGTTCATGAAGCTGATTTTAAGTTTCTATTATTAATTTGTTATGTTTTGTCTCACTGCAAAAAAATGAAATATGAAGCTAAGTGTAGTGTAACAGTTGGATCAATTAAATTAGTTATCTCACTTTCATTTCTTTCATTTTCTCTTATAAAGTTAAAATGATCAATATTAGTTTTTGTATATGCTACTTATCTATTTCTTCAATAATATTTTTTTGAAGTATGTTTACAACTCAAGTTTACTAGGGCTCTATGAGTTTTAGACTTTTACCTAAATTCTTGAATTTGATAGCCATGATGGGATACATTGTGATTTTATTCTGTTTGCTTTCTGGAAGCTTAGTCATTAAATTTATATACATCTTGTTATAATTGTCAAAGTGGATTCTTATATGTGCTTACTGATACCAACATTTTCTCTTGCAGATCTCCAGAAATGCTTGAGTCTCAGACAAATTGTTGTATAATGTGAAACTATTTCATCCCTCTGAGTTTGTAGTAGTTGCTGGTTAAGGATCTTAGTTACATTTATTTTTTACTTGCCAGAATAAAATGGTTTTATACACTATAGACTATATTTGTTCTTGTTATGAGGAAACCACATTTTATAGCACTTTTTATGGGTGTATATGATCTGAGGGCTCGTCTATTAATATTTTCTGAAAGCAGTGATAACAAAATCTGATTTCTGACACACACACACACATATATATATATATATCACCTCCTTTTATTTCTCTGTTTTTATAGCCTGCATATATTAATTGGTTAGAAATATACTAAATTATTAAATTTTTAACTTAAATATATATTTTTTCAATCAATCACAATTAGTAGGATATAGAGTGACACATTTTTTATTGTACAACAGATTTGCTCCAATTCATTGAATGCTTTGAAAACTTAGTTTTTCAAAATTTTCTTAGTTTTTTAAGCACCCAATTCACTTCTACTACACATATTAAGAATATTCATTACATATGCAAATTCACCACTAATTGCAATATATGTGGGATGAGTTGGGTAAGTAAGACTTGTCCATGACATGGCGTTAATTGTTTATCAAATTAATTTTTGGACCTAAACTTGTCTTCTTCTTTCAAAATGGACCAAGTTATGTCCACTCATACGTTTATGACATGTTTTCCTTCATGAAACTCGTGGGTGGTGGTCCTTATTTTCTGGTCTCAGTAAAAGAAGAGTTACAACACCTGAAACAATGAGGAGCAAGTGAATCACTCTCTATGCTTAGTTGCTTGATCTCATTATCCCTAATCTTAAGTCTGCATCATCCATGTCACTCAATGTTATGAGACCATAAATAAAACCTTTTACAAAATGGAGATGCAGGGGATCGAACCCTGTACCTCCCGCATGCAAAGCGGGCGCTCTACCATTTGAGCTACATCCCCATGTTGAAAATTATGAATGTTTATAAGTATACTAATATATTAAGACTATTTACTTAGTATAATTATATATAAATGAGAATAATCTTGCAAGAGATTAAATCTGAGGATTATCCTTGACCATAAAATTTGTTGGTATTTATCTCTACTATAGCTGCTCCATGCTAAAATAAGGCTACTAGTGTCACATGTACCTGCCGCAAATCTAATCAAAATAAAATAATATGAGGAAAGGGAAATTGGTAAATCAACATATAATGTTCCCACCTCAAACTGATAGATATTTCTGTGTCACTTGTAAAGTAATCAAGTATTATTTTATGATATATTATTTTTATAAAAGAATATCTTGTATTCATATTATTAAATTCTAATAAGAAACGAAGAAAACTAATTCAATCATTCTGTTTGTCAATATTGGCTATCCGGAAACTAATGTCTGTCTCGCTGGGCCTATAAAAAATATTTTCTCCATTTTAAAATAATCGTCTACTCACAGAATAAAAAATTGTCTTAAATATTTGTTCAATTTATAATTCAAGAGTATTAAATATATTTTTTAATAATATTCTTAGTTGGAGAGAGTGATAATGAGAAATAACAATAGAGTTTAGAGACTAAAAAATAAAATCATAATAATTTCTAAATTTTAATATAATTAGTTTTTTTGTGTTTGTTCTTTTTCCAAAGTTATTTTGAAATGCATGAGTGCTTGACAGCCCTTTTTAAAATCACAATTAAGAATTACAGTGACTAATATTATTTTGTAGAAAGATTAGAACAAGATTCTTCTAATTTAATTTATTAACTCTTATCGGTTTATTTTTGTGAATTATTGTTGTCTTATATTTTAATTTTATAATTGATATATTATATATTCAATAGAATCTCAACCTCAGGATGAGAAAGCAAAAGTTTCTTAATCAATGAAAGCTTAGACAGAAGCCTAATATGGTTAGTTTCTGGATAGCCAATTATATAGATAGTGATCTCTGACCGGGTTTTCACACGGTTCATGTGGTGAACAGTAACTTTGTTTGAAGCCACTGGAATGTTCTTGATCCCAAAGGGAGATCTTGAGGCCAAGAGTATAAGGCAAGGTGTTAGTCTAATAATGTAAGGTTTTATTAGATCTCTAAAATGACCAAAAGTTATATGACTGGAAGCGTATCCTGTTGCGAGAAGCAATCACACTCTTCGAAAGATATTAATTCCTTACCCAAAAGAGTTAGTACAAAAAGACTCATAATCCTCACCTTCCTTGAGAACGGAGTGTAGTTACAGGCACACAACGTATACTTTTTAAGGACCAAGTATATCACTACAACTAATGATGGTGCTACAGCTGTACTAAAACGAAAATGGAACTGGCTAAGATGTAATTCATCATGGTACATAGTCATGAACTAACAGACTATGATGTTCAGACATAAAAATACTGTGACATTGTTCTTATGAAACACTAAGTGATGTATTTATACATTTCAAATTTCTATGTTGCAGTTTCTGCACCTGTAATCTTTAAGTGCAGGGTCCTAATATGATGATTGTTTAAGTTTAATGCAAGATATATGATCAATTTACAACATGCAGAGAACAATGAGATTTTACAAAATTACAACCACTTTAGTGGTTATTATTTTTACTTTTAATTAAAAGATATTAATTCCACAAACACATGCAAAATGTGTTACATAATTACAGTAAGTCCTTACCATAACTCAAAAAGGTTCAAACTGGGAGGTCATAAAGTGACCACCAGACAATGATAATTTTGCTTAATTTCTTTGCAATGTTCATGAATTGATAAGAACAACATAAATTGCACATAATTATATAAGGCCAATAGCGTTGTTGATCCAATAAGACTAAATAGAAGAATGATTCACATAGGATGGGAGAGTAAACCTTAATGGCTTAAAGGTTTTCAACAACAAGACAGAGAGAGGTGAGGTAAGAAAGCCAAATTCTGGCATTAACAAGCACATTGATCCAAGTTCTGGAATTAACCAGCACATGGGAAATTATAAACTACGAGTAGCATGTTAAAATACATTGTAAAAGATAAATATCAATATATCCATCAAAAGTTAACCATACATTTAAATAAAAAAGGCAAGCAGCAAATTAAAAAGTTTCTTCGACTCCAAACGACCGGGGATTCCGATACAAGCAAGGACTTACTTCATGTATCTTTGCAGGAATTTCCTATGGAAATCATTCCTGATGGTGTCATTGATGAATCGCTTAGCTACCTTGTTTTCACCACGTGCTTGGTTCTTAAACACCACATCATCATCCCACCTAAGCCAACCAAATGCATGCAAAATCATAAAAACTAGATCTCAACAATAAACATCAAAAGGGTTAACATTAAAAAAATCATTTTGGGTTTGCTTAAAGTGTGATAAAACTCTTGATTCAAACCTTCTTTTCACATTGAAAGATGTTGGATTATTTAGCAAAGGGTTTCCTTTTAGAAGCTCTGCCTC
Source organism: Lupinus angustifolius (assembly GCF_001865875.1). Classification (NCBI taxonomy): domain Eukaryota; kingdom Viridiplantae; phylum Streptophyta; class Magnoliopsida; order Fabales; family Fabaceae; genus Lupinus; species Lupinus angustifolius. Next base: position 96,688 of record NW_017727850.1, read on the forward strand.
CTTTACTTTAAGCTCTTCCTCTTGTTCTTGCCGATCCTACATATTTTTGTAGGAGACATAATAAGATCGACTTACATGTATTTAAAACTTACAATTAACATGATCAGAACCAGTTGGCAAACAAGCTATATAAGTTGCTAAAGATGTTACATGCGCAATAACCTACTCAGGCTCCCCAATTATCTAATCATCTATTGTATTCATCGATATCCAAATTATTTACATAAGTCCGCCCCTCCCCGAACCCCCCTCCTTCTGAACAAAGTGAAGTGACAACAATAAGCAAAACTAGAAAGAAATAGTAATGAGCAGTTCAAGATCCCCATCTAGAAAGCTTAAATGGCATGTCTTGAAAAATATGTTGATAAATTTACCTTGCGTAACTTTTCCTCTGCTCTTTCCTTCTTAATTTGTTCAAGCTCAGCCAGCAAAGCTTCAGTGTCATCCTCATCATCGTCATCATCATCACTGACATAAAGTAAATGACACTTTAATTAATACCATTAACAAGTGAAGGACTTCTCTGACTCCAGGGTGGATGTAAGAAATTTGACTTCAAATACCAAGAAAAAGAGGATCCTAAATGCACTCAAATGCATAAGAGGATATGGCATGATGTGAAGCCAATTGTCTGTACCCAAAATATCAGCCTCAAATTCCGATTCAACGAGAGTTTAAATAAGGTGCACAGCAATGTTAAGGTTGAAAAACACAACCAATCTTAAAAAACAGCTTAACATGAGTAATCCAAGTTTACGTGGAATTTTGGACTTGCTTAAGACTCAAATTAAACTAAAAAACTACGTATATTCATAGTGTCATCTAGCATAACTTCAAAATACACATGCTTATGGTTATAACTAAGTTTTTCTGTGATAAATATGTCAAGTGCCAGCATGTCATTACAAACAAGTATCACAAGATCAAATATGCTGTGAACAAAATAGTATATATGTTGGTACACATATGCTAATGTAAAATATCTATGTATTTTAAATTATATGAATAAAAATAGCAATCCTTAATAGTTAGGCAAATGCTAAATGGTACATATGGATACATAATAAATTGACATATACATATGGCTGAGCTACTGAGTTATTATAAGTTTTTACACTGTTGCATTTGTTTTCAAACTTGTGCAGCCTATGTCTCAAAATAGGGTTCAATTTAATTCATTTGCATGTAAAAAGATTGAAAATAGACTAAATAAACATTTGATTTCCAGATTACTAACCTCTCAGCATCACTTTTGACTTCAATATCAGAATCATCTGCATCAACATTACGTGGAACAATGCGGTCTTCAAAATCCCTTCTTGGTCCTGTGAAATAAAGCCATTAAATTAGAGGACTCAATAAAAATTACCATATGGCCTTCTTTAACTATATTTTTTCACCTCGATTTTAGGTGGGAAGACCATAGCTAGGTACTTTGCCAGTAAATACAGTAGTAAACTGTAAACAAAATACCTTCCATTAAAAGATGGCTTCCCTTTCCATAATCCCTGTCATCTGTCAGAACATCGTAAAGTTACATAGTGCAATAAAAATGAGAGCTTACCTTACAGGTATGATCAATGACGCAACTCAAGTGACACAAGAATAAATTTAGGAAAACATAGCACATTGATATTTTTACCACTATAGGATTTATTTTTCGATGAGAAATGCCTCCGCTCACGATCTTCCAGTTCATCACGTAGGTTCCTTCTCTTTAATTCCTCGTTTGTGTCCTGCCCTTCTTTCCTGGCAAGGTAGAAATACATTTGTTATAGGGGGGAATACATCACTTGCATCAGAAAACACATTCCAATATGACAACGTTCAATAATGCCCTCACATACAGAACAATCTTTTATCTTGAGCATTTCACTTTAACTGTTTAACAAGAGAAAAGTGAGAGGGAAAATAGGAAAATTAAAACATTTTAAGCTAATATCTGGAATTCTAGATGTAAGGTTAATTTAAATAAGGGTTATGAATAAACACCATATAAAGATACCAAACAATGAACTTTAATTATATACAATCTGTTGTCTTTTCCCATAGAGGGGAAAAAGAACAACGATAAAACTTTGGATCCAATCACTAAGCATAAATTTATTTTAAAAAAATGATTTTTTTTATATTACAGTAACTCCATGAATCAATTGAGATGCCTATCCTATATGACAATATATCACCCATCAATAGCAATAGTTCTGAAAACAACTAATAAACTATATTTAAAATGGAGAGTTTTACATAGAAATCTAAGCAACACTCTTTACTTACACTATGCTTCACTTCAAACAATTCACAAAAGCACAATTTTATAGTGAGGTGTGAGGAAGAGGAACACTAACACGGCTTTTGACACATGAACAGAACAAAATAGAACAGAATAAATATCCTGTTCTATTCTCTTCGCTCTAACCTTTTTTGTGGAACCAAAATGTCCCACTTTTTAACCTAATTTCATGTTTAATTTAATTCATAAAATGCACCAAACATAAAATAGTAACCCTATGTTATGTTGTGTTCATCCTAACACATCTAGGAAAAGCTACTTTATCATTACTATTTCTCATCACCAAAGTGATAAACTAAGTCAGGATTTGATATTGTAAATATGAAAACTGTGATTTTACAAAAAAAACATAGGCAATTGAAGTTGAATATGTAATTTGAAAAAGGAAACCCTAGAGTCAATTTTATAAAAGATACATGATTTGAGGGAATATGGTACCTAGGTTTGAGGGTGGTGTGAGAAGCGATGTCTCTGGAAGAATATTTTTGAGAAGGACCGAAAATTCGAGCACCACCTTGTTCGTTGCCACCTTTAGCCGGTGCCCATGTTGGTCGTGCTGCGGTTGTCATCGTTCGATTTTACGGTGGTTGGTTTTCACAGAGATCAAGGTTGTTGTTGTTGTTGATACTTCTTGTGGAACCACGAGGAACAAACCGAGAGAGAGAGAGAGAGAGAGAGAGAGAGAGAGAGAGAAATTGAGAGAAAAGGTTATTATGAACCGCGCACGGGAAGAAAGAGGAAGAGATTGGCTGAGGAGCTCAATATTTATTTGCTTATTATTTCTCAAAACCGTCATGGGCTTTTGCTTTTAAAAATTTATATTTTTGTATATTCCACCTGTCGGACTGATCCATTTATTTAGGGATATTTTCTCATTAATTATCATTTAATTAAATTGAATTTTTAATTTTTTGATTTATCTTAAAATCTAGTGAAATCTTATGTTATTAGATTAACATCTTGTTAATAAAAACTATATATATAGAGAGTTGTTTTCTTATCACAAATCATTTCATTTCTCATTACTAAATGTCTTCAAATCTATGAGTAAAATCTAAAATAAATTGAAAATACAACAATTGAATATGATTAGATTATATTGAATTATTTTTTTTAAAATTAGTGAGTTAGGTTTGGTTTTTGGTTTTAATTCTAAAAATTAGACTGATTCAGAAATTAATGTGAATTATTTAATATAGCTAATATGTCTAAATGTCTCACCAGATTCATTCTTCTACTTAACCCTAATTTCTAAATCATTTGGCAGTGGCCATATGGAGGTGAATTAGAAACACATTTCTAGACTTGTATTTTAATGCTTAATATGTTCACCTATTACTAAACATATTAACTATTAAAAGAGATGTATTTGGAAGCTTGTTTCCAGATGAATAATTAGCATATTAATACAATAACCATATGTCTGAAAATATATTTTTAGATGAACAAATGAATTTGGAAACACATTTTCATATGATTGACTAACGTATTAACACGATAATATTTGTCCAAAATCACAGTTTCGGATAAAAAAGTATACATAAATATGTCTCGAATAAAAAATTAGTGGATTCTAAAAATTAGTATTTTTTATACAAACTTACCAAAAGAAAATAAAAAACAACAGTAAAAGAATGATACTGGGTGATGAGTAAAAGAATATGATGTGTACATGGATAAGTTGGAACAAGAGTTCTAACTTCTAAGGATTAGGGAGACCACGGATCAAAGCAAGGATCGGGAGGGCAAAAGAAGTCATATGACAAGTTAATGTGACCCTAATAAAAATCAAACCAATGAGCTACCACCAAGGATGGTGTATTGCATTGGAAAAGGAGGGACTTTGCCAACCATGTCTGAGGACCACACTATAAACATGCCATGAATCTAGGCCAAGAAACACGATCGCGGACCATGGCATGACTTGGTTGTGTTTCTCCCCGGTTGCATGGGAAATTAGAAGTATTTCCTTCCTCTATTTGTTTAACCAATGTAATAATGGTTTAAGGTCTCACAACCTAAAGATATGTGTGGTGATCACCTTATCACTTAGCTTCTTGAGTAAACCAACTAAGGGCTTATCAATGTCTAATTCACCTTGTGATGTTTGACTTGGCTTATCATCTTCCCTTACACGTGGCGCTATTTATTGTTTCTCTCATTCTTCCATTTATCTTTCGTTTTTGTTATTTTCCAAGCTTAATGATAAACTGTTCATATTGGGTTTAAGTGTTTTATTTTCATTGTTGTGGGTGTGTCTTCCCTAAAACAATTGAAGTTAAAAAATCCCTCTTGGGAAGATGGTGTTAGAATGAGAGTGGGTGATGAAGGGAGTAGGAAGTGAACATTAATTTTATTTTGATATAATCAGTGATATTCTTTTACTATATGGGCAAGAAACTAATTACTTTAAGAGTGTGTAATTGTCACTCCTAAGAAGTATTACTCTTAAGAATTGAGCATTTGATATATGACTGCCTAATATGATATTTGAGGATCTAGTGGTTGTTAAAAATTCATATAATTTCTAATTAAGGTGGGCATCATATATTTAATACAATTATATTGAATTTTTATTTTTGAGGTTACAAAACAAGTGATCTAATTATAGACAACCTATAAGACTTCTGAAAAGGATAATGAATATGAGCTTAATGAGTGGATACCCAAATGGTTGGCTTATAGGAGATAATGGGAACCCTATAAGTTAACGCATGGGGAATGGTTATGGTCCTTAAGACATCAAATCACAAATAGTTTTCACTTATCCCATCAGAGACAAAACGAATGTCCCAAAATGAATTAAGGATTTGGTTGAGAAAGATCATCATACCAAAACTCTCTAAAAAGGTATATCAAACGAGTAGATCAGAGAACATGGATTCATGTATGAATTCGTATCATTGTTTTATATTATGTGTGAGAATTATGACATTCAAAATCCAAGTACTGGTATTTCACCAATAATCACAAAATATCTAATAAGTGGTATCACAGCTTTAGGTTCTAAAATTTATGGTTATTCATTAAAGATGTTTTCCCCCCAAATTTTTACGAACCCTAATTTTTTAAATTTGAGAATTTATATGATTCCGCTATTGGTTATGAAAATTGAGTATTTAGGAATAATGAGGATAACTTTTATCAGCTTTCGCTTATTTATAAAGTTTTTTACACTGTCAACATATCATTCACCATTGATTTGTATTACTTTTTTAGATTCAATAGTGGTTAATAAATCAATGGCGAATGATTTGCTAACAATGTAAAAAACATTTACACTGTCAGTGTATACATATTAAATTCATTTATATTATGAGTAATTTGTATTAGAAATCCTTGCAACATGTGTTGAAGTATATATTCAGATCTGTGCATTAACTTTTATGACTCTGTTATGCAATATATATA
>NW_017727850.1:102491-148584 GCF_001865875.1 Lupinus angustifolius
TATATATATATATATATATATATATATATATATATATATATATATATATATATATATATATATATATATATATATATATATATATATATATATAATTGTTTTCAAGTTGAGATTATTGCGAAAATAATGTGGAAGCATAAAATGAATATTGTGAATTTTTCTCATTGAATTGATCAAGGCATAAAAAGTCTTATTTATAGTGCAAACTAACTAGCTAACAAATTAATAAACACATGTTCAAAAACAATTCAACATGTGTAAAATGTGGTAGCTTTCTCCTTCAATAGCCCCTCAAGCTAGAGGGTAAATGTCAATTGACTCCAGCTTGATAATTCAATTTAATATTATGACAATGTAATGGATCAGAATCTCGATAAGAACGTGATTGGATTTTCTTAATCACTTGATCTTGTTTGTTGTTGTTGATCTTGTTGTTGTTGATTTTGTTGTTATTGTTGTTGTTGTTGATCTTGTTGTTGTCGTTGTATTCAGTCTTATTCTTCCTCTTCTTGAATTGATTGCAATGAGAAAACATAATTGCAAAGATTGGTGGAAGATCTTTATGAAGTGAACCAAAAGTTAGGGGCTGAAATACATTTTCCACCCCAATGTGCTTAGTACCAGTTCTTCCATCTTTTGAATGATTATAGCCTCAAATACAAACTTTGGTGGTCCAACCTATCCAAATAGTTCACAGATAAAAAAAATGCATCATGATCCAAAACCAAAATAAGTGTGTGCTTTCATCATCCAATACAGTGATTGTTTTCTAACAATTAAGTTAAAGTGTCCAACATGAGGATTCTTGAAGTGATCATCTCTAGGCAAATGTTCTTCCTCCCTCCGCACTATTAGTCAAATAGTTTCATCACTTTTTGATTTCTTTGATGAACACATGATTGGATTAACCTTCGAAGTATGTGATAAGGTGTAAAGAACTATGAGTTTCTTGGCAATGATTGTTTTGTAACTAGGCAGACACAATTTTTTGTTTTCTACAACCAATGTTCAATGCTTGTAACGGTTGTAACAAGACCCTTCATGATCATTATAACATGCGAGGGAAGAACTACTCCTCTTCTTCATATTCTTCTCACACCAACAAGAAATCTTGGCCAGAAGTATGAATACGCAGCAGAGGCAGAGCAGAACCTTCATAATGAAGGCTCAGATACTATATTGCGAAAATAATGCGGCAGCATAAAATGAATATTGCAAAATTTTCTCATTGAATTGATCAATGCATGAAAAGTCTTATCTATAGTGTAAACTAACTAGCTAACAAATTAATAAACACATGTTGAAAAACAATTCAACATGTGTTAAATGTGTAAAATGCATAAAATGTGTAAAATATGTAAAATATGGTAGCTTTCTTCTTCAATAGAGGTTGTTGTGATGTCTGGAATTACTGATTAAAGTTAATATATATAATGGTTACGGTTAATGCTTAAAATTATATATACTTTAATATGTTAGTGTGTGAAAGTGTGATATATAGGGTTACATATATATTTTAAGATATGCATGATTATATTCAATTTGAAATTTTTTATAATAATTTACATATATATTTTTATGCTTTTCACTATTGATCTACTTTGTATTTGATTAAGATTGCATCCATTTTTACGTGTTGATATATCTTTTTTTTATTTGAAATTATATTGTTGGATTAGATTTGTTAATCATAAAAAATATCAAATCTAAAGGTTTTAATTTCAATATCATATTTTTTTTATAATGGGCTCATATTGTTTTCCTTTTGTCTGATAATTATTTTTTAATTGATTGATGCAATATGTTGCCAAAATAACCTCTATTATGGAAATTGATTAAAATTACATAGATGAGTATGAAATTATTTATCTGAATTGTGTTCGGCCCAAAGGAAGACACAATTTGACCAAATAATAACATACATGTGAAGATAAATATGTAACAATTATAAAGTTTTTTTCATGTGAATAATAGTCGGTCCAAAGAAAGGCTATTGTTTTGATAGAACTAATAATTACTATTTGACCATTACGTTGAGGGTATCACTTACAAATTAATTTCTCTATCCAAAGACTAGAAATTGATGTTGTGTTAGGTATCTTGCGATAGGTCTATTATGTGAACATGTATTGTTTTATATATATTATTTGACTTGCTTGTTTAAATGATTGCAATAATTATGGTTTGTTGCATTAGGTGGTGGCTGATTGCATTATTAAGAGTTGATATTGTTGAAGCAGTGTTTCCATTTGGATAGTGTGTCCTGCCATGTTTAGTTACGTATAAAATGGTAATATCTTTTTTATGAAAAATTCAAAAAATGCAATGCTACGAATAAGCTATAATGGATATATGTATTTATATGTGGATATAAATAATATATGTTTTGGATTACGGTTATGTTGAATCAAACTCAACTAAATGATTTTTCTTTTAGAAAATAAAATTGTTTGACATTTTAAGTGAACCTATTAAACAAGAAGTCGTCAAAGTGACATCTTTTTTTGTGAATTGTTTATAATAAATGTCAAATATTAGTGCGTATATATATCATTGCGAGTATTAATCGGCCCAAAGGAAAATTATTATTTGGCCAAATCATATACACATGTGACGATAAACATGTAATTATTATAAAGTTGATATGTGAATGATAAATCAGTCCGAAAAATGGTTTATTATTTGACATATATTATGATCAATGTTTGACCATTACAAACAAGAGTATAATTAGTGATTCATATGAAATATCAAGTTAATGTACGTTTGTATATTATGCGAATAGTAATCGACCCAAATGAATATTATTATTTGGCCCAAATTACAAACATACTTGTAGCAATAAATATGTGATAATCATATGGCTTTCTATGTGAATAATAAGTCGGTACAAAGAAAGACTTATTGTTTGACAACTGATTATCAATGTTTGATTACTACATTGAGTGTATCACTTACAAGTTAATATTTTTGTCCAAAGACTGAATAATAATGGTGTAGGTAACTCATGATGTGCCCTCCATTATTTGAATTTAAGTATTAAAGTTGAATGTGAGTTTAATTGCAAGAATGATTGCAATTTGTTTTGTTCTTTTACTAGTGCTATAAATATTTCTGCTCAAATTAAGAACATCTCATTGTTGAATGGGACAAACTTTAAGGTCTATAAGGAAGCCGTAGAAATTATTCTCGATTTTATGGGTTTATATCTGGCATTTCAGGTGGAGAAATCCATTCCTACTCTGGAAATCCTCGATGAGGTTAAAAATGAGAAATTGGAACACTCTAACCGAATGTGTCTAATGATCATGAAACGCGCTATTGCAGAAGTGTTTCAGAGCTCTATATCTGAGGGTCTGAGTGCAAGGAAGTTCCTTGAAGAAATAAAATCATATTTTGCCAAAAATTAAAAGGCGGAGACGAATAGCTTTTTGGCTAAACTCATTTCCATTAAGTATAATGTCAAATGGAACATAAGGGAGTACAATATGGAGATGCCTAATCTCACATCAAATCTCAAGTCACTTAAGTTAGAGCTTGGTGATGACTTGCTCGTGTACTTGCTTTTGATCCTGCTTCTTACACACTTTAGGCAATTCAAAGTGTGTTATAACACTTAAAATGACAAATGGTCTCTCAATGACCTTATATCTCACTGTGTGCAAGAGAAAGAGAGACTGCATAAAGATAAGACTGAAAGTATTCATTTGACTATGACCTCTCAGAATAAGAAAAGAAAGAACAATAAGGATATTGTTAAAAGAGTTATTTGTGTTTTCCTTAGAGAATGTGAAATTGTTCTGCAATTCACTATGTCAAGCAAACCTAGCATGAAGCGTGTTGTTGAGCGATTAAACCGAACTCTTAAGGATATGGTGAGAAGTATGATAAACCATTCTTCCTTACCAGATTCTCTTTGGGGAAAAGCATTAAAGACCGTAGTTTACATCCTTAATAGGGTGTCAAGTAAAGCAGTTAACAAAATATCGTATGAGCTTTGGACTAATAAAAGGTCAAGCTTAAAACACTTGCACATTTGGGGTCGTCCAGCTGAGGGGCGATCTTATAGGCCACATGAAATAAAGTTGAACTCAAGAATAGTTAACTGTTATTTTTTTGGCTATGTTGAACGCTCTCGGGGCTATAAATTTTATGATCCAACTTCAAGACTTTTTTGAGACGGGAAATGCAAGATTTCTTAAGGAAGTTGATTTTGGGAGGAAGAGAACATAAAGAATGTTGTCTTTGAGGAAGAACCTATCACTAATGGTGAACAAGTTCTTGTGTCTATCGCTATTCAAGTAACAACTTCGATAATAGAAGATAACGTGTAGAATATTGTTCATGAAAATATTCCAGAACAAGACAACAATGAAGTTCTCCCTCAAGTACCTATAGAACAAATTCAACAACCTCAAGAAGAAGAAATGTCATTAAGGAGATCCACTAGAGAGAGGAGAAGTTCAATTCCTAATGATTATATTGTATTTCTTCAAGAACATGAGGATGGCATCGGGTTAACAGATGATGGCCCATTGAATTTCTATCAAGACATGAAAAGATCTAACTCTCAAAAGTGGATCAATGTCATGAAGGATGATATGAATTCTATGCATGATAATGACGTTTGGGATCTTGTCGAATTATATAAAGGTGCGAAACCCATTGGTTGCAAATGGACATTTAAAACAGAGGGATTTGAAGGATAATATTGACAGATATAAAGCTCGTCTAGTTTCTAAAGGCTTCGCTCAGAAAGAAAGCATTAATTATAAAGAAACCTTCTCTTCGGCATCTTCGATTGATTCTTTTAGAATAATATTAGTACTAGTAGCTCATTCTGATTTAGAGCTACAACAGATGGATGTTAAGATTGTGTTTCCAAATAGTGACATTAAAGAAACGATCTATATGGTGCAACCAGAAAACTGTGTCAATTAGCTCAAAGTCTATGGTATGCATATTAAAGAAATTCATCTAAGGCCTTAAACAAGCTTCTCGTCAATGGAATCACAAGTTTCATCAAGTTATTACCTCGTATGGTTTTGAGGCAAGATGATTGTGTGTACCACAGATTCAGTGGGAGTAAATTTATAATATTGGTATTATATGTCGATGATATACTGCTTACGAGCAGTGATATAGACTATGGCATGAGACCAAGAGATTTCTAACGAAGAATTTCGAAATGAAAGTTATTGGCAAAGCTTCTTTGTATTAGGTATTCAGATACTGAGAGATCGCTCTCAAGGTATCCTAAGATTGTCACAAGAAAGCTATATAGATAATGTCTTGGATAGATTTGGCATGAAAGACTGTAAACTATGGGATACCCCTATAGCTAAAGGAGACAAGTTTAATCTCGAACTGTGCACAAAAAATGACCTTGAAAGATACGAGATGCAAAAGATTCTTTATGCATCTGTAGTAGGAAGTCTAATGTATGCTCAAGTTTGTACACGTCCCGACATAACGTTTTTCGTAGGAGTTTTGAAAAGGTATTTGAGCAATCTTGTAATGCATCACTAGAAGGCAATCAAACGTGTTATGCGTTACTTAAAGAGAACAAAGGAGTACATGGTCACTTATCGGAAGTCTGAGAATTTAGAGTTCATTGGGTACTCTGACTCCATTTTTTGGTGTCTAGACAATAGACAATCCACCTCTAGACATTGTTTATCTTGGCTGAATGTGCTATCTCTTGGAAGTATGCTAAAAAAACGCTTATAGTTCCTTCAACTATGATTGTGGAATTCATGGTTTGTTTTGAAACATCAGACCATGACATATGGTTGCATAAATTTTGTCACTGACTTACGCGTGGTTGATGGTACTAAAAGACCACCGAGAATTTATTGTGACATTAAGTCTGTAGTTCTTTACTCTAATAATAATAGGAGTTCTACAAAGTCAACTTTTATTGACATCAAGTTTCTGGTTGTTCAAGAAAGTTTTCAAATAGACAAATTTCCATAGAACATATAAGAACAAATTTTATGCTAGCTGATCCATTGACTAAGGGTTTGGTACCTAAATTCTTTCATGAGCATATTGCTAATATGAGTATTTTCCTTATGATACCTTAGTTCAGTGGGAGTTTATATATTTTATGCATAATAAAGTTGATGATTTATTGTTCTATTTTGAACGTGCGTATTGTAACTATTGTGTTGCAATTAAAGACTTTGGATTAATCGCATTAAAGAATAAAGAATGACCAGTTGGAAATAGACATGTTTGAGATCACATTGCATGAAATTTCTCTGTCCCTCATCCATATTTGATTTATGTCATTAAGTATATTAATATGGTGATCATTGTGGTCGAGTCACGTTTGAATGTGATGAAGGCCGCAGTGGTTCCACTAGTTGATATATGAGGTAGACCAAATTGTATTAAGGAGAAGACTAAATATAAATAGCATACAGATGTGCGCCTAAAGAGTATGTCATATAATTGTTCCAAGAAGAATATGATGCTCAAGTGGGAGATTGTTAGAAATTCATATTATTTATAATTAAGGTGGACATCATATATTTAATACAATTATATTGATTATATATTTTGGAGGTTACAAAACAAGTGATCTAATTATTGACAACCTATAAGACTTCTGAAACGGATAACAAATATGAGCTTAATTAGTGAATACCCAAACGGTTGGCCTATAGGGGATAATGAGAATCTTATAAGTTAACGCATGAGGAATGATTATGGTCCCTAAGACACCAAATCACAAAGAGTATATCAAATGAGTAGATCAAAGAACATGAATTCAGGTATGACTTTGTATCCTTGTTTTATATATGTGTGAGAATTATGAGATTCAAGATTCTAATATTTATATTTCACCAATCAACAATAAGTATCTAAAAATGGTCCCTTATACCACTACCAACATCATATTAGTAATATTACTTTTTTTTTAATAGTGAAACAATATTTAGAGAAGATGTAAATGGACAAGAGGTAAAGAGAAAAAATACACTTTAGACTTTTATTTTAATAAAAAGGGGTGTGTACACCATATAAAAATATATGTGGAGGCGAAAGACACTCCCATAAAATTTGTGTAGTTTTTATGAGTAAAATTAAGAGATGAGTACACTCATTTTAAGATTAAGTTTTTTTCATATATTAGCCATCAATTTTAGAGAAATCTAATTATTTAAATTAGTGATCAGATATAAACTATTAGATTTCTCTAAAATTAATGACTAAGAAACTTAAATATATTCCTCCCTAAAATTAAAGCTGAAATTGATCCCAAAAAAATCGGGAATACATTGATAAACAAATCTAAACATAATTTGTTTAGTCTGTATACTTTTTCTCTTGTCAACTTTTTTCCTTCATAGTGTAACACTGTGATTTTATGATTCGCTCCTTGATCTAATTTCTGCCCACCTCTCCGAGAAATATAACCTCAAAAATCATCGATCATTGAAACTATTGGTTTCTTCCTTGGATCCACAGTCCATCAATCATTTAGTTACTCCCACAAAGCACAACGTTTCAATTTTCCTTTTTTATTCAAAATCAAAACTACACCGTTTAAGAACCAACTAATGCTGGAAATTTGACTCATAATTCCTTGACTATCATAAACTATTTGGAAAACAATTTTTATATCGTTTATCATATTCTCTTAAACATGATTTAAATGTATGTTGGTTAATCCTCTCATTACCAATTAATTTTGAGATGAACATATTAATATGAGAGTGTAATATTGATGTACTGATAGTGTAAAGAATTATGCACAATCAGTATATCATCCACCATTCGTTTGCATTACTTAACATAGACATTTAAATAAAGTAACTATTAGTGTATACATCTTTTATTCTTAATATGATATTAGAATCCGGGACTAGCTATATTAGGCCAAAAAAATGCCCAGATGGAACTTAACATAGACATTTAAAATTAAGTAACTTTAGTTGGAAGAAAAGTTAAGGAACCTAAAAATAATTTAAGGGGTAGGAAGAAGTTTCCTATTTTAAACTAGCAAGTTACCCGTGCATTCGCACGGGGCTGTATTTTTTGTCGTATGATTAATAACATATATATTTCTCGTACATTCGACTGGATAAAAACACATATTTCCTAAACCATTGTTGGTTTCATGCATAGTCGAAACAGATGTTTCAAAAATATTAAACTGAAATTGATAAATAAACAACTACAAAATAAACAATTATAATAACAAAAAGTTTTGATATTAATTACCTCTAATTAAACAATGATATATACTGTTAATGTACACCGTTTATGACTCCAAAAAAACCAAAAATTGACGAAATAAATACATGTTTGCAACATGTGTAAAGGTGTCATGGTAGCAAAAAATATGGTCATGCATGCGATTTCAGAACCATCCAAAATATATACATAAAACATAAATAATTATTCATTTTCAAAGTGTTCCTTAGTTGAACAAACTCGGCCAGGATTACTGTAAAATTAAAAACAAAAACAAATAAATTATAGTTCCATTAAAAAAAACAATTATCATGGTTTGTAATGAAAGTGAAACCAACAACACAATACAATTAACAAAAATGATGAACAAAAATGAAATAGATTCAAATATATAATAGAATAAAAAAATATGGAGAGATGCAAATCACATCATGAAGCAAAAATGCTTTGGTAAATGAAGAGTTAACATCAATCATGTTATTTTGGTCATACAAATAAACAAATGATTTAATAGACTGAAAAGTCATATATAATAGGTAATTGTGCACATTTTAAAATGATGATGAGATATTATTGATGATATCAATTTATGTAAAAGTCATATATAGTGATGTTATTATTATTCATTAATTAAGCAAAAGATAGGAAAGGTCAAATAAGTATGAATTGACTTTGATCATGTATAGTAGGGTGTATGGTAGGAAGTAGAGCCTTTTAGGAGGGAATTTTTTTGTTGAGAGTTTGACACGTGACATGAAGGAACCTTATTTTCTTATATAGTTATAGATGAGATATACACTTGTTTTCTTACTTTATAAGAGCGATCATTGAAAGGTCATCGAACTTGTAGTGTCCAATTTCCAATCTCAAGATCAATCCTATAGCACGTTCCAATCGAATTTGGATTCTCTCCATTACTGGAGAGTGTATTACCATGTTGAGATTATGACACGTGGCAAAAATAAAAATCCAACAGTTCTCATTTTAACTTATTTTTTAATAAAATAAATTATAGTTATTGTTTCCCCTTAAAATTCATTACTGGACTGTCGAGTACTTGAGAGGAGTTGAGCTCCTTCCAATCATGCCCATGTGGAAAGTGGCACCTCCCTATTGAAAAATATGTGAGATATTCTGAACAGGAACATCATTGATTGATAAACTGATTCATCTTTGAAGAGCTTAAAGTATGGCTGCTAAGTTGCCAGTGAAGCTAAGCTATTGTCACCACCATATGCACCCTTATGTGGGACAATTAAAACATTTAATATTTCAGAACCAAGAGTAATTGAAGGGGGGTGAGAAAGTTAGAAGCTTTCAATTGATATTTCATGCTAAGGATTATCCTTGGTGACAATATTTCATACTAAGATATTGTCACCACCATATCTTGGGCTAGGGACCAAAGAGAGGGCAATATGGAGAAGCGTCCTATCCACGAAAAGAAAACACGAGGCCCACCCCGACTACTACTCTGTTGTGCCACCTGTACAAAATTATCACCTTAGACTGCACAATATAGATCCATACCACAAGTTATCATGCACTAGTTGGGCCTATAATATGACTACGCGTCTCATCTACATAATACGGATCTACCAAAGTCATCTAACATGAGATAAGTAACCTTCACTTGAGTGAGATAGACTTGACATGCCATACGGTCGACCAAATCAACAACATCTATAATTGAATATTCTTCATATTTCTCCACTATAAATGAGATTCTTCCCCTTAAGGAAGTTTACTTACTCACTCTCATTATTTATTATTACTTGCATATTCTCTCACTCTATCTATTGTTTACTACTTTCTAATATTCTATACATCTGTCATTTACTGACTTGATTGTCAAAAAATATTTTCAGGTACCTCCGACGAGTCTAAGCATCCCTCAGGCTATACAAGAAGACTCCAGCAAATTCTTATTATCCAGTTTCATCTCCTCGAGACCAAAGAACAAACTTTAATGTCCAACTTTTTAACAAGTCTTAATCCTTAAATGTTTAATGAAGCATTTCAATTGCATCTAAAATTGGATAAATCTATCTGTAAGGAGAGGACTCAGAAGAGTCCATCTCATAAGGCAAGACATCATTAAAAACTCATTTATATATAAGTTGAAAAGTCAAAATTTGTTCATGGACACCTATTTGGAACGAACAAGGATCCCATGTCCCAGTAAAATTTTGTCATCATGTGTCAAGCCAATTAAACGTCATAGAATAATAAATAAATATTAATTTCTATTATTATTAAAAAAAGTTAATTAAATAAGATTTTCTGATTATATTTATATGGGAACATGTGATCCCATCCATTTGGGAGGAGCAACTAGGTATAGAAGAAACTTATACCACCTTGGATAAAATTACAATTTTTATTTAAACAATGGCTTATGTCGTCAAATCTCCTAGGAAAAATAACAAATCACCAGCACCTTGATGGAAATAAACTGAGGCCGAGACAATTAGTTGTTAGTAATTTTCTTTTATCTTGCTAAGTTCTCATTATAATAGAAATCCACATCACATAAACAAACAAGTTGTCCACATATAATGCCAAATATAAATTAATTACGAGCATCAACGTCCAGCAGTCATTTGTGTTGTATTATAATGAAAAATATATAGATTGTATTGAAATATGGAAGAAAAAAATATGAATAAATAATAATAGAGTTTTTATACTGTTATTATATGATTCATCATTCACAACTAACTATCATTGATTCTTATATACATGTAATAAAAGTAAAAGGTAAATAATATATCAATTATTTATAAATAATTTTTATACTAATAATACATAAATATTATGTCATTCAAATGTTTTTTTCTTCTTGCATGTAAAATTTCAATATGATGAAAGAACATGAATCTGCTCTCCCTATACTTGTTTTGCCACATAATATTAGATTGACACATCAAATTTTTATTATTAGGACAACAGATTTATATTGATGTTAAAGATCATTGAGATACATTATTAAAATTTTGAATAAAGACAAGGTAATAATATTGTTTGGACTTTGTACAATTAAATTTGATAAAAAACTTCTCGTAACTTAAACTTGTCTCCCTATCTTCTTTATTTTCATCTATCTTTAACATGTATTAAGAAAACATCATACAAATCAAAAGGCACAACAAAATAACTTAATTATTCTACTCAAATATTTCACAGCATTCATTTCTAAACCAATCAAACATAGAAGAGTGGTAAGATATAATACAACAAAAGACAACCTTAACAATATGAAGGAACTTAATTACAATCAAAGGGAGGTACAAACCGAGGGATGCAGAAAATAAAGGCTAATTTGTGAGTTTAATTTTGGATGAGAATGAAGAGAAATGAAAGATTTCAGTCCTGAAATATATTTATGAGATGACTCTGAAGTCTTTTCTTTCTCAATTTTCCACCGAAAATGTTAACTTACAAACAAACGTTAAAATAAGCTAGAGTGAAGTGCTCAAAGTGTAATCATTGAGTTAATTCTCTTTCTTCTGCATCCTTTCCATTTTTAGTAATTCTGGTTAGTTTAGTTAGGTTTCTGTTTTTCTTCTTTTGACAATTCTGTTTTTTTCTTTCTTGTATAAATTGATCTATGGGATTCTTCTCAAATCCTCAATCAATTAATCAAAAAGATAATCTGTAGAGTTTATCACTCATTCCAGATTCATTAATAGAAGAATTGCAAGAGTCATTCTATATTTTCTTTCTCTCTTTGCCATATCTCTGTTTTTTCTTCATCCTCTTCCATGGCTGTTTTCACCTTTATTATGGTATCAGAGCACCTTCAATGAAGGTGTCTCTGCTGCGCGTAAAAAGGGAACTCTAAAAACATTCCTCCTTGCACCTCTTCATCTTGCAACACTGAATTTCTCAAAGCACCATCAATGGAAAATCGTATCATAAATCCAAATCCCATCCTCGATCCTTCAGGACCTTACTTCATAAGCCCAACCGAAAATCTTGGCTCTTCATTGGTGTCGCATCTTCTGAATGGGGACAATTACCACCCATGGTCACGAGCCATAACAATGGCCCTAGAAACCAAGAACAAATTGGATTTCATAGATGGAACTTTGCCTAGACCTCCCAATCACGACCCTCTTTTCACAACTTGGAGAAGATGCAATAACTTGGTGGTTTCATGGATCACTCAATCAATTGATCCTGCCATCGTGCAAAGTGTACTATGGATGGACAACGCTCAAGAAATATGGCAGGATCTTCGGGAAAGATATTATCAAGGTGACATGTTCAGAATATCTGAACTCATTGGTGAAATTCATTCTCTAAAGCAAGGTAGCTCCTCTGTCAGTGTTTATTTCAAGCAGATGAAAGGATTATGGCAACATTTGGACTCATTCAAACCTATTCCTCCTTGTAATTGCAATGAAGCATGTATAGCAATCCCAACAGTCAAGAAGTAGGCAAAATGACTATGTCATTTGCTTCTTAAGGGGTCTAAATGAGCAATTCTCTACTGTAAGATCCCAAATCATGGTTATGGATCCTCTCCCACCAATCAACAAGGCATTTTCACTGATCATTCAGCAGGAAAGGGAAATGCAGTTTGAAGATCCAAGAATTCTATCCAACTTTTCTGAATCCAAGAATTACTCACAAAGCAACAATGATACAAGAATCAGAGGAAGAGGAAGGGGATTCAGAGGACAGAATGGAGAGAGATCTCAAGGATCTACAAGACCTCTCAATACAGGAAGAGGAAGGGGACAAAAAGTATGCACATATTGTCAAAAGACTGGGCATACCATTGAAGTATGTTACAAGAAGCATGGATACCCACCTAACTACTTCACAAACAGAACAGACAATATAAATACATGTGGATTCAATGATAATGAGGAACATACTATTGGAGAAGGAAATGATTACACAATAGACAATACCATTAAGGACAACAATTTATCATCCAACCTGCCCTTTACTGCAGAACAACATAAGGCATTGGTGTCAATGATTCAACAATCCAAGGCTCAAAACAATCACAATGCTAACCATGTTACATCAGATACTAGCTTGCATAACCCAACAAACAACAGAACATTAGGTACAATCCTAAACTCATATAGTGCATTAAACATAGGCTCTTGGATCATTGATTCAGGAGCCATTGATCATGTTTGTCACTCTCTATTAGAATTTCAAACATTTAGAAGAATCAAACCTATAACCATTACCTTACCTAATAGCAGTGAAATCCTTGCCCACTATTCTAGATCAGTGATGTTCTCAGAATTTTTATACCTCACCAATGTCCTATACATCCCATCCTTCAGCTTCAACCTCATATCTATCTCAAAACTCACCTCCACACTGCCATGTAAACTAATTTTTTCCAACACTGATTGTCAAATCCAGGATCTCAACTCCTCGAAGATGATTGGTGCTGCTAAATTGACAAGAAGTCTATATACTTTGACATCACCCAGCATAACATATCCTAGACCACACCAAATAAATGCTCATACTAGTTATGATGATTGTAATAAGTGGCACTCTAGACTATGACATTTATCCCACAATAAGATGATCATTATGCAATCCTTGTTCCCTTTCATTCAATGTAAAAGAACAAAAGATCCTTGTGAAATATGTCATTTGGCAAAACAAAAGAAACTACCCTATCTTATTAGCATGACTAGATCTTCTTGCACTTTTGATTTGATTCATATGGATATATGGGGTCCCATTGGAATACCCTCTACTTTTGGACATAAATATTTCCTTATTGTTGTAGATGATAAGTTCAGATTCACATGGATTTTCTTTATGAAATTGAAATCTGAAACAAATAGGCTTGTTAAGGATTTTGTTAACTTTGCTGAAACACAATTTTCCAGTAAAGTCAAGGCTATAAGGAGTGACAATGGAAAAGAATTCCTCCTACATGAGTTCTATTCCACAAAAGGAATCGCACACCAAACATCTTGTGTTGAAACACCTCAACAAAATGTCATTGTTGAGAGAAACACCAACACATTCTTAGTATGGCTAGAGCCCTTATATTCCAATCTAATCTCCCTAAGTGCTTCTGGAATTATGCCATTTCACATTCCATACACCTTATTAACAGACAACTCATTGCTGTCTTGGCCAACCATTCACCTTATGAGGAACTTTATCACAAACTTCCCAATATCAAGTATTTGAGAGTCTTTGGTAGTCTTTGTTTTGCCTCCACCCTTGTATCTCATAAGACTAAGCTGGATCCCAGATCCAGAAGAAGTGTTTTCCTCGGGCATAAGTCAGGTACAAAGGGTTATATACTTTTACATATTGACACCAATGAAATTTTTATATCAAGAAATGTATATTTTTATGAACACATATTTCCCTTTGCCAATAACATCAGGTTTGCTTGTCACTCCACCTCTCATAACATACCTATCTTCCCTATTACCCAACTCGACCCTTTTGATTACTATGTGAATCTGCCCAATTCCCAAACCAGTCCAAATAACCCAAACCTAGACAGCAACCAAACCATCAATGCCTCCTCTCCCACCCTACCAACAAATGAAAAGACCATTAGAACTTCTACAAGACATAGACAACCTCCAACTTACCTGTAGGATTATCACTGCACTTTACTATCCAATTCTAGATTACAACCCAAACACACACC
Source organism: Lupinus angustifolius (assembly GCF_001865875.1). NCBI lineage: Eukaryota > Viridiplantae > Streptophyta > Magnoliopsida > Fabales > Fabaceae > Lupinus > Lupinus angustifolius. The sequence continues at coordinate 117,358 of NW_017727850.1, forward strand.
AAAATACCCTATATCCAAATGTCTAACATATGACTCCCTATCCTCAAAACACAAAATTTTCTCTTTATCCATATCAACAACTACTACTCCTACACATTATCATCAAGCCATACAACACGAATGTTGGAAAGATGCTATACAAACCGAGTTGAAAGCCCTCGATAAGAGCAACACATGGACTCTAACCCCTTTACCTGATGATAAACATGCCATACCTTGCAAATGGGTGTTCAAAATTAAACATAAATCTGATGGAACAGTTGAGAGGTATAAAGCCAGACTAGTGGCCAAAGGGTATGACCAAATTGAGGGACTTGACTACCTTGACACCTTTAGTCACGTAGTCAAAATGACTACCATAAGAGTTCTTTTATCCCTTGCTGTCAATTTTCATTGGCACCTACATCAATTAGACGTTAATACTGCTTTCCTGCATGGAGACCTATATGAGGAAGTCTATATGAAGACTCCCCCTGGGCTTGCTGTCCAAAAATCTGGTATGGTTTGTAAATTGCATAAATCAATATATGGTCTAAAACAATCAAGTAGACAATGGCATGATAAACTCACTCACACTTTAACACAGTTTGGTTATGCGAAATCCAATTCAGATCACTCCTTTTTTATCAAACATAAGGAACCAAAATTTACTGTTGTTTTAGTTTATGTTGATGACCTCATTCTCGTTGGCAATGACTTGATTGAAATAGAGACAACCAAAAGACTTTTAAATGACAAATTTAGCATTAAGGACATTGGAGAATTGAAATTCTTCCTAGGAATGGAAATAGCTAGGTCTCAAAAGGGCATTGCCCTTTACCAAAGAAAATATACTCTGGAACTTTTGCAGGAAACAGGGTTGTTAGGATCAAAATCATCATCTACTCCTATGGAACACAATATGAAATTACACAACACAATGGGAACACCTCTTGCAGATTTTACTTCCTATAGAAGATTGATAGGTAAGCTTTTATATCTCACCCATACTCGTCCAGATATTAGTTATGCTGTGAGTTTCCTTAGCCAATTTGTCTCTTCCCCCACTGATCTCCACCAAAAGGCAGCATATAGGGTACTTAAGTATCTCAAAGGTTCTCCTGGGAAGGCATCTTTTTCTTTGCAGATAGCAACACAACCATCAAAGGGTTCTCTGATTCAGATTGGGGAGCATGTTTGGACACTAGAAAATATGTCACATGATGGTGCTTCTTCCTGGGATCGTCCCTTATCTCTTGGAAAAGCAAGAAGCAAACTACAGTTTCCAGATCATCAGCTGAAGCTGAATACAGAGCCCTTGCCATGGCTTCATGCGAAGCACAATGGCTCCTATCATTACTTGAAGACTTAGGAATTAATCACTCAAAGGCAATCAATTTATATTGCGACAACAAATCTGCTCTACACATAGCAGCCAACCCCGTTTTTCACGAAAGGATGAAGCATATTGAGATAGATTGCCACGTTGTAAGAGAACGAACTCAAAATGGCACCATACATCTTCTACCTATTTCATCTTTTGCCCAAACTGCAGATTTGTTCACCAAACCATTATCGCCTAAACCTTTCAACAATCTTATCTCCAAGCTTGTCATGTTAGACATTTACATGTCACATTGAGGGGGGATATCAAAGTTAGGATTAGTTATTAAGTTAATTCTCTTTTTTCTGCATCCTTTCTATTTTTAGTAATTCTGGTTAGTTTAGTTAGGTTTCTGTTTTTTCTGTTTTTCTTCTTTTGGCAATTCTGTTTTTTTTTCTTTCTTGTATAAATTAATCTATGAGATTCTTCTCAAATCCTCAATCAATTAATCAAAAAGATACTCTGTAGAGTTTATCACTCATTCCAGATTCATTAATAGAAGAATTGCAAGAGTCATTCTTTACTTTCTTTCTCTCTTTGCCATCTCTGTTTTTTCTTTCTTCATCCTCTTCGATGGCTGTTTTCACCTTTATTACAAACAGACGTTAAAATAAGCTAGAGTGAAGTGCTCAAAGTGTAATCATTGAAAGGTCATGGAAGGTATTGTGTCCAATTACCAACCCCTCATATGTAGTAGCTATACTTGTAGCAAACAATCTCACAACACGTTCCAATCTTGCCCTTATGGAAAGTGGCACTTCCCTATTGAAAAATATGAGATATTCTGAACAGGAACAACCTTGATTGATAAAGTGCTTCATCTCTGAAGAGACTGAAGGAACTGATCAACAACTTAAGCACCACTGGGTAAGGTAAACCAGCCACTAAAGGCCTTAAAGTGTGGCTGCTAAGTTGCAAGTGAAGTTTAGCTATAACCACCACCATCATATGCACCACCATCTGGACCAATTAAGAGGATTAAACTGTGAATTACTTCAAAGGGGGTGAGAAAAATAGAATCTTTCAATTGATATTTAAGAATAAAGAGCACAATTATGTTGATGATTCAGTGGTAGAAGGTTCTGAGAGAAAGAAGGAATGAAGTAGTTGATGGGTCATAGAAGAAGTTGTAGCCAAAAGTGGTTAAGTGACTGAGATAAAATTATTGCCTTATTTATTAATAAGAGCACATTCTTATAGAGTTTGTGGTTTCAGGCTTCGATTCAACGTCAATTATATTTTCTGTTGATCGAAAGGAGCCTTCAAAGATAAACGTTTACTTTAATATTCACTACATGTATATCTCCTTCCGGATTTTATAAATATAATGCAAAACTCAACATGCACTTTGGATTTTAAAATTTATTCTAATCTGTTAGATATTTGAAATTAATTATTTAACCAAGTCTCCCATTACATAATATTTGAATGAAGTAATTAAACTAAACCTATATATTAGGTTCAAGATCATGACTTGCCCCACTTCAAAACATTCTATGAGCATTGAACCTATTAGATCTGAGTAGTAGTAGTTATATATCTATTATTATTATGTATGCCCTAAAAGGGTGTGTATTCTTAAAAGGATGTGGGTGATATTTGAGAATTTAGTAAGACTTTACATTACTATATCAATGTCTTGTTGGTATGTATTTTTTTTAGGGTATCCACTTATTCGAAGAGTAGATTTAAAAGACTTACTTTACATCTTAGCCATTAATTCTAGGGAAATCTAATTATTTAAACTTACTCACTAATTCAAACCATAAATTTCTCTATAATTAATGGTTAAGATGTGAAATAAATTTTTTAAACTTAACTAGGAGTAAGTGAATTCCCTCTTTTTTTATCATTTTCTTAGAGAAAAAGAGAGGCTCTCTATCATCTATCCCTCCAATGAAAACAAAACAAACAATGTAAAGTATCACTGCTGAGAAAATGTATGTCATTTGTGCCTTGACAATTAATAGTACAAACCCATGGCATACCCCACTCTTGGTGAAATTAACCGGCATCAAACAATTTTGAAGGAAAAGAAATAAAACAGAGTATATTGATAACTGATTTTTTGACAACTTTTTTTAGTTCTATCAAGGTATCCTCTCATCCTTTAGGTGAAGAACTAATCCATTTCAGAGTGTGTTTTCTAACATGTGTCACTTCCAGAAATTGAACCTTTAAACTTTTAGTCATCTTATGAATCTAGCAGAGTCTTACACTACTAGACCAACGCCTACTGAACTTTTTTACCATCTTTCACACATCCTAATTACCCGCGGTATTTCAATCATTCACCATATTCAATGATGCGATGCAACATGAGCCATTAAATGGATTCAAAGTCATCCATCCGACTGTAGAGAATCCAGATTCCTCTTTCACCTGCACAATTTCTGCCTTTTCACCTTTATTATTTCCCCCTGCACTGCAACTGGTCTTCTAGCGTAGTAGCAAAAGTGTGAAATTCATACCAGCAAATCAGTTCTATGATACAGTAGTCAGGGAAATTAGTCCATTATAAAATAATAGAATCCACCCATGCATGCAATCATGCACTCCACAAATATCTAAATCAATGTTAGCTATCTGTCTATCTTGTACAACCAAATAGTCTATTGAGCCAGGGCATTACATTACAACTTGAGTGAATAGGTCTCATAAGAATTCATGTACAATTTTGAGGTCTCCATTTGAGGGATTAAAAATTGCTTCAAGTACTGCAGAATAACATGCTTGAGCATTTTTCGATATTTCGGGCCCTACTGTTTTAGGTGTTGCAAGAAGCTTTACTCCCTGCTTCCAATATCTCTTGTCTGCAATCTTAAAATGGAAAGGATAAGCAATAGCTCACATTATAGTTATAGATGCTTTATAAGATATAAGTTTTATGCCGTAGGTCTTGAATTAATATATTATTTTGGTTGAGTGCACCATTCAGATTGGCTTATTTAATATTCAAAAGGGAAGTGAGTGTGACCTGGACCAGTTGATATAACAACAGAGTTTTGCAAATCCATCACCCAGTCAATCCATAGTACAAAACCATGGCATACCCCACTCTTGGTGAAATTAACCTGCATCAGAAAATTTACTATATTCATCATGTAAAAACAAACTAGTAATACATAGAGTAACACTAATATATAGCAATTAAACATTAATTCAGTTCTGCAAAAAATTGAACACTCGAGTAATATAGCACTCTTCGAAAGGCAAATTACTTTTCTGTAGGATAAGAAGGCAGATACAATGAAAGACAAAGCTGGTTAATCAATCTTATGTGCATATAAATGTTTAATAGTTACTTCATGTTTTCCCATGTGATGATGCTCTTTGGGAGCATTAAGAAATCCACTCAATTTATATAATGAATAAATAAATTGATTCAGATAGGAAGATACACCAGAACCAAACAGCTGTGCAATAAAATCATTTGACATCACAGTGGCAAAAATATAACCTAAATTATTATATTATAATACTTGCTGAGTGTTGATCACCCAAGAGCATCTAAAACTTAAAGGATGATGATAATACCTTGGATTTTCCTTCACATTGATGTATTTGTTTTGAGAAATCAAACTCCATCACATCAAATGCCTCACTAAGCACCTGAAACAATGTACAAAATAAGGTTGCATTGATACTAGAACATTATTGTTAATAAATAAATAAAAATTTCTATTCTTCTTCATTGAAGAAGCCAACTTATTGCAAAACGTAAATTTCAAGTAGATTAATTACATCATACTCTCCACACTGCCAGACAAAAAAAGGCAGGCAAGGACCCTCTTCCGAGTCAGGTAGATTACCGCAGGCCCCCAACGTGCCATTTACCACTGAATGGTCAAAACCTTCTATCTTACTCAAGCAGCAACGACTTTTCCAAAGATCCTGCAGATTATTTATACCATTAATTCAAACATACAGTCCCATCACTAACCAAAAAAAGAAGTTGCACCTGTTAATTTGTTACCCAAACAAACATAAATACTTTATCAAGCAACAAAAATATGCATGATGTTAAGAGCTTCACGTACAGGTAGAGAGATGGCGCATGCCTTCAATATTCCTTTACTAGGAATTATCAGAGCATCTTCAGAGAGGATAGAATCAACCGAAGTACGATCCTTCCTAAACCAAAATTGAGTGAAATAAGTACATAATTGCAAGAAACTATATATCATAGACACTTTATACTTATTAGAGCACAACATGTCATAAGCAAATAATTGCAAGAGTATAACTACTAAGAAATATACCAAAACCGAAGGTTCTGCCATGGAAGCATACCATCATTTCCAAAATAGAAGGGTTCTGCTATTAACAGATCAACCTGTAGATAAAGTACATAAGCATAAATATTTCAAGCAATTTAAAATGGGAAAAATAGCTTGAACATTCAAGGAAAATGAATTAATGTCACATATGCACCTTAGATGTCATTTACTACAGCATCCAACATACTGTTGAACCTAATACCTTCTTAAAATGTGTTGGATACATTCAAAATACAAATAAATTACTTAAAAAACAGGAAAAGTTCAGCATGAGGAAGAAACAATATCACGTATTGTTTATATTCAATAATCAGATAAAACATTTCTATATAAAAGTAATGCAACAAGGTGCATAAGTCATCATGAGCTCAATATAAGTAATAAAATTCTATAAAAAAAAACAATAGATATAACAAAAGTTATAAAGCCATTTACATTTTTGTACTATGCTACTAGGCATAAACAAAGTGATCTATGCTGCATGTTTCTAATAGAGAACTTGAAATTTATATACATCCAAAGTAAAGGCAACCAGGTAAGTGGAATCAAGAAAACTCGACCTTTTTCTGGTCTGTATCATCTAAAGTTACTTGTTTAGCCCTTTTTCCAAGAACTTCTATGTGATTAGGTGACAAATGATTATCATGAGCAACACCTAGCAAATACTGGAGGCCCCTTTCCTTCAGCCCTGGAAGTAACGAAATTACATGTGATGCTTCTGAAAGATGTGCTACAAGAAGTGGTAAAAAAACACTATCATCTGCAACCAAGCATAATGAGCGGACTCTTCCCTGCAACTGTAAAATCATTAGTTTTGTAAACAAGTAGTATAGCATAACTTGAATGAAGTAAAAGCAACGCAAGTAGGTGTTTATAACTTTGGTCCTTATTCCTGTGAAAGAGCACTTGCAATGAGGAGGAAGGAAGAGTAGCTTACCACACTTTCCACTGCTTTCAACATTGAAAGCCTCCATGCTTTGTCTCCATAGATTGCAGCCCTTTCTGGTGACAGTACAAGCTGAAAATTTTCAGCTGTCATCCCATGATGAGAAACCTCACTTGTTGACACTCGGGTATCAAAATTATATGAGATAGTTGTATCAGTATGTGTAGCATGCAGGCAAATTTCTTCTCCTTTGGATATGGAAATTCCATTTCCTGGAACAAACCAAACACACTGTTTCCAGTGGTCACACCAACCAATAGGACCTGGATAGCATCAAGGCAGAATAATTAATAAAGATTCTGATATATTAGCAATTATAGATAATCCATAAAACATGTTATTTATTTTCACACGATTCATATTCACGTAATGTAATTTCCAAACAGTAACAATTACATTAAGGTAAATACACCCCAAGTCCCAAACCAATCAATTAACATAGTGGTATGACCCAAATAGGCCAGCCAGTCGGACCATAAAATCTGTACCTAGTCTCTAGGCCAGCCTGGGTTCATACTCATCACAGATTTTCTTAACAACCTGATCAAATTCATGTCCATGTACCCCGTCTGGACCGGTTGACCTGGTATTTTTTTATAATAAAAATAAAAACTTCAAAAACACTGCTTGTGAGAATTGAACTTGGTAGAGGGATGTCCATTGTGAAGTGGTGACTTACATTCTCAAAATTTTAATTTATATTGTTATCCAATTACTCCAATTTTTAATTTATATCACTGTCCAATGACTATAGAACAATGCAATTAAATCATGAGTTCATGACAAACTCTCACTTGTAGTTGTTGCTGAGCTTATCCACCTAGGAGCAGTTGAGTAATAGATTGTCCCTTCACGATCGAGTTGAAGTACCCACCTTAAGACACATAGAACCACTGTAAACTGAGGAAATAAATGCTATGATAATACAAATACCGTAGTGTCAAAACATATAGGATTACCATGAGACCACAGCATGAACTCTACCATCATTAGTTGCCTTCACGCACAGCTCAGATTCTCCATAACTCTCTGGCCGTTTCCAAAAATCAAATTCAAAAATTTTGAAGGGTTCTGAAAGCTGGATGGATCTTAATTTGAGTAGGAACAAAACTAGTGAAATTTTAACGAAGCGAATTACAGAACTCTAATTAACTTTACCAGCTTTATTTCTTTTCTTATTGGATCACAATGCATGGCATATTGCTGACGTTTGACACTTAAAACACCTTCAAGCCCTGGAGGGGTAAGACAAATGTCATCAGGCACACTAGCCTCATTGTTATGTAAATCATGCAGCTGCCTTAAGAATGAGCTTTCAACCAGCTGAAGAAGGAATATAGGGGAAGATACACAACCTTGTGTGAGAATTCACATGAGGAGAAAGAATGTAATGAAAAATATCTTCAAGTTAATAATAACATCACATAAAATATCATTTATTATGATACTTTAAAACCAAAAAAATAATTCATGATACAGAAAAAGTTGCAGGTCCTCTGAAATACCTGTCCATAAGTAGTTGCTCGGTAGGGCACAGTCAGAGGGTTTTCAGACAACAAATTGTCATGCGCATGTTGTAAGGTTGGTATAAGCCCCTCACCCAGTAATTCTGAGTCTAATATCTCACTTACCTGCAATAATGAATGTCATTTTTCCTTTGTTCGAATTTGAAGGAGGAACAGAAACACTATTTTTTCTTAAGAAACAACTTCTTAGATCCAGAAGTTAGCTCTATCCTTGGATCTCTCATGTTCACTAATTCAGTAGTATTTGAGTATTTGACAAGTAATTTGTGATAAACAACTTGCAGATGGGTTCATACGTTTGTTGTGAAAAGCAACTGTTTAGAATTAAAAATGCTAGACAGACAGAACTATTTTGGCAACAAATTCTACGGAATAATTGGGCCAGCTCAGTGGCTCTTGAACGAGTGAGCAATCCCTGTTACTTTAATTGGCGTGCAGATAGAACAGAATGGAGCAGAGTGTTCTGTTTTGTTCACTTTAGTTCCATGATCGTCCCTGTTAGTGGAACCAAAATGTCTTAGTTTTTAACTTTATGCCTTGGTCCATTACATTCATAAAATAGGCCAAATATAAAACAGAAGGCGTGCTATGGTGTGTCCCATTCAAACACGTCTACCAAATGCTACTGGAGTTGAATTCTGCCAATATTCTGACTCCACTTTTTTCTAGCTGAGAAATATTACTCATTCAGAATCATAAATTAAACATGACTTTGGCATGGTAAAAATAGTAAAATAAAAAAATAAAGTCAATCTTGAGTTTGGTGCAATGCCACTTACAAGTACATCTGCACGTGAAGGAATATCACCGCCAACTTGGAGTTCATCAGAGCGCTTATTGATCACTTTGATTCTTCCTCCCATTCCATTAACTCGCATCACTTTCTTCATCAACTTCACCATCGGAAGGTAAGACTCGCATGCTGTCACTCTTCCTTTGCTGCCCATAGCTCGTGCAGCCATCATCGATAGTAACCCAGTTCCAGCACTAAACATTATGCAATCATTATTTATAGCATAACCACGTTATAATCTAGGAGGTATGAATACAACACCAAAACATGATACGACACACACATAGAATAGGTCAAGTTATAAGACAATACATGATTGTGATATAAGATTAAAAATCACCACACAAGCACAAAATTCAAATAACAAGAGAGAAATATTAGTTTTTAATAGTTAGCATAACTCATTCTAAACATGATAAAATGCTAGCAGTTATCTAGTTCTTTTGACATTTCAATCTACAATGCAATAAAAACTCAAAAAGTAAAAGTAAAAGGTTTTAGAATAGTTCCAATACAAATACGCCTACACGCAACCCCTTTGTTTATGATTATAAAAAGGGACTTTTAGAGAAGCTATTTATGTTCGAAACTTCGGATAAAAAAATCAATTTTTACTCAAAAAGCTATATATGTTAATCAAAAGCGACTTTGAGTATCTTCTAACAACAGGAAACACATCTGCTGAAGCGTGATACTCCATGTGTTACAGCTTGATTGAAAAATATATATATTTAAGTTAAAAATTTAATAATTAAATATTCTTAATACAGTAGCACATGGAGTGGTACACACATGATGTTCACCCCTAAAAACAAGTAGGGCATTACATGATACTCTCACTTAGTGGAGTCTCGGAAGGGTAACCGATATTCATACATGCCCAAACTAATCCAAAAATAAAGGGCTCTAACCCATGGGGAAAATGTACTTAATTATTGTTCTTATTATTACAATGATGAGTGAAGTGAGAGTGAGGGTACCCGATATCGAGAACATGGGAAGGTTTAGTAATGGTTTTTTCAATGGCTTGACGATACGCTCTATTTCTAGCGGAATCATTGAGCATGTCCAAATACGACGTCGTAGCAAGAAGAGGTTGTTGGACGTCGTCGTTTTGGTCTTCTTGAATAACGACCCATTCAGAGTTACCGGTGAGAGGGTGAAGCTTGAGTTGAAAGACTACGTTGGAGCTCATGGTTCGAATAAAATTGGAACGAATGGGTGTGAGTGTGGAAATGAAAGGACGGGAAATTGGAATTAGGGTTTTGAGGAACAGAGAAATAATCATGGGAGACGATGATACACGTGGTGGAGAAGAAAATCAGTATTCCCGCCACGTCATTTAATATAATAAGGGAAGAGTACGAGGGAAAAAAGAAATGAGAAAATATGGAGAGAGAAAATATATTTTTATTAAAAATGTTATTTTACATAAATAATTAGTATTATAATAAATGCAAAGAAAATTCTCTTACTTTATCCTCTCTTCTTCCATGAGAGATGAGACCAAAAGTTTATGCTTCTACCACTTTTATTTTCTTTCTCTCCCTATTCTCTTCTATAAAATGAGAAAAAAAATCTCATTCTCCTTCAAGTTTTTCTTTCTTTTTATCTTTCTTTCTTTATTCTCTCTAACTAAAGATAACCTTAACAATATTCTTTTAGCTTATAGCTAAATAATTAATTAATTTTATATGTGTGACTATTTATTTTAACAAGTATCATTCTCTATAATTGAAGTCTTAATTTTTTTTTTGTCTTTTTGAGAATTTAGGAAATCTTCAGACACTAAATATTTTGTTGGTATTTGATATAATACTTGTATTTCAACGTAACATTGTCACCTATTATTTTAATTTTTACAGAAAATATATATGAGTATATAGTTGTCACAAATTTTATAAAAATATATTATTAAAATTCATAAGAATATATTATGTAATTAGAAAATGATTAACTTCAAATATTTTCATGTCCCAATATGGGATACCATGTTGGCTTGAAGTTGATGACTAAATCACCTCTCATATATAAGAAAGAATCTATATAGAAATGTTTGAAAATCATGATTAAGACGTTAGATACTTTATTTGGTAAGATTTCATTATATATATAATTAATATATCATTCATTTGTATTAATTTTTGGAGAGTAATTGATGATTAAATATGAATGTCATATGATGCAATGACAATATATAAATTATTGCAATGTTAGTGCTTACTATGAGAATAGTCATTATTATTATTGTTATGAGAAAAATAAATGTAATGACAATGTATGAGTTCTATACATTATCATTGCATCATTCATATTTAATCATCATTGTCTCTTAAAAAATAATCCAAAAGAATGATGAATAATATAATAATTATATATAAATCTTTAAACTAACATTGTATAGATATTACACATTATTATTAGGATTTTCTTTTATTATAATAAGTTTTACATTATCTAGAATTAAGTAAAGGAGATGGATCCATATTATATAATGGGTATAAGTTCCTTGTTATATCTAGTATCATATTAGTAACTCGAGCTTGTATGTATAATTAGTTGAATATTGTTAACAAAATATTTTGTCTTCCTCTCTTCTGTTTATTATATGTCATTTATTTAATTGATTATGTCTAATGTCATGTAACGATCATTTCTATTGTGCAAACAATTGATATTAGTGTCAATTGATAGATGACTCTTAAGTTAGATGTCATATTCATGATAGAGAAGTCTAATGAAATTAGCAAATTAAAGCTGGGTTATGGCAAAGGAATGAGAAAAATGTGATGGCTTGACAACTTCTGTCAAAGGCAGCGTAAGAAGAAAAACGAGATGCGTTGAATAAGAAGAAAATGTGACAGGGTCATAGTGGGACCACAATCGTGTTGGATCTGAACCTTATAAATCCATCTATTGGAGGACCTAGGTGGAGCATGAGGTTCTGACAAGAGAAATGGTGTAAATCTTTATGGCATTTTCACCTCGTTTTGGAGAAGAATGTTAATTATTAGTAGATCTAGAAGATATGAGTGTTGGATGACTTTGATTTTGGGTGGAACACATGCATTGACTTGGAGCAAAGTATAACATAGACATTGATAAAGATGCAACATGTGATAGGAATATTGGTTTGGATGCAAGAGTGTGACATGTGTCTCGATTGACATTGACGCAAAGTGTGTGTTGTAGATAAACTCATTATGATGGAGTGTGGTTTTTCTTTTAATTATGATTGTCAAAGTTGACAATGATGATAATAGTTGATGATTTCCGAGGAAACTCCATGCTTTTCAACTAGGTTGAGTAATAAAGATAATAGTTGTAACGATACTTTGGTGTAGAGGTTCCATAATATCGAAAACTTATAATTGTTGATGAATAATATATAGACAAAATTGGTCAAACACCATTAACATATTATTTTATCTTCTTCTCTTTCTATTTGTTATATGTCTCTTATTTGATTGATTATGATGAACATTGTATAATAGTAGCTTCTGTTATCTAATAATAATCAATTTTATTGCACAAACAATTATCATATGTCTCTTTTTTAATTTCATCATGTTATGAAATATGATGTATATATATAATCTACTTTTTAATGTATTCATTTGTCAATAACTCAATATAAGTTGAACCAAATATGATTATGAGTAGATATTATAACACTATATACACTCCTTTGATATCATTTCTCCTAGACTCCTTTCCTAATGTTGAGCAAACAATTTTTTATTGTTTTCTTCTCATGTACCTTTTTTATACAACTTTTAAAAATAGGAAGTAAAATCAAGTTAAGGAGACATAGTTATAATTAATGTTAAAATTAAAAGATAATTTTCTTAAACCAAATAAGTTTCTTTTCGTACGTAGAATATGTTGAGAGGTGAATCTAGCTCTTGCAGACCATATACTAAGGATATCAAAGGTAATGGTTAAAATGTGACATGGCTTTAGAAGATTCCCCCATGACCAAAAAATTATGAAATTATTTATTTGGGGTATTGTCTTAATTTTTGTTTGGTAGAATGAGGAAAAGAAAAAAAAGAAAAAAAAAGAAAAAAAAGGCACTAAAGTTTTAAAAATGAAACTTCCATAGCGCCTGTCAACAACATGCTTGTGAGCTCCTGGTTGGGAGAATCAAAAATCAAAACATCATGGCCATTAGAGGCCCCATGTTTTGCTAAGAAGTCGGCACAAGAATTGCCTTCACGAAGAATGTGTTGAAGCTTTATCTGCCAGTCTTGTTGTAGCAAGTCACAAATAGCACAGATTATGGAGGAATAAGCATGAGTAGTCGGAGAATTGTGAAGGATTAGAGATTGAGAGCCCTTGGAGTCAGTCATGCAAATAATAATATTTTTGTAGCCTTTAACTCCAAGAGATACGTAAACCACGATAGAGGGCTATGAGCTTCGCCTTCAAGTTGTTTGTGGTACCAATAGATTCAGAGAAGCTAAGGATGAAACTGCCATCAGAGTCTCTCAAGATACCGCCAAAACCAGCAGGACCCGGATTTCCAAGGGAGCTACCATCAACATTAAGAGCTATGTAACCTTCAGACGAGGATCAACTTCAGACATCGTTTGTTGGAAAGAAGCATTCAAATCATCCATAAGGCGCTTAACTTGGAAACCTAGAGAATGAGTGCTCATAAGGTCGTTGTTGAAGGTATAAGAGTTACGACTTCGCCAAGACCACCAAAGAGTTGGAAGAAACTTGTGAGCGACACCCACACAATTATTTTTTACCCATATAATCGAGTCATTATTACTGAAAAAATCATGAGAAACAAATCCCATGGCTTTCCGTAGCTCAGTAGATGAAGGGTAGTCACGTAAGTAGTGGAGAATAGTTTCCTCAAGATCGCCACATTTGTTGCAAAAAGCAGAATAATTAATACCCCTAGAAGCTCTTAAAGAATTAGTATGGATAGAGTTATGACTTGGCTGCCAAAGGAAGAATTTGATGTTCTTAGTTGTTTTAAGATTCCAGATCCAGTTCTAGGATATGGTTAGGTCCACCATGTTGACATCTTTTAGGAGCCAAGTATAACCAGCTTTGGCCGTATATTCTTCATTTAGTTGGCTACTCCAAGTGAAGCAGTCAGAGACTTGAGGATGGAGCTGCAAATTAAAGTTAGTAATTGACATCCTCAAGTCATCAAGCATCATGGTTTGCAAAGTGTGGAGCTGCCAAGTATCATCAGCGAAAACATCTTTTATGCTCAAGTCAACATCTTGAATATCCACGAAATGGACCATGTTGCAAGGGAAGTTGCCATTTAACCAAGGGGAGTACCAAAATGAAGACTCTCCCCTGCCAAGCTACAATGTGTAACTGTTTCTAAGAAAGAGAGTGGCCTTTTGGATGGCTTTCCAAACACAAGATCCATAAAATTTCTTGCGGTCGAAGATCGTGCCTTCATGAATGTATTTAGATGATAAGAGATGGACCCAAAGCTTATGTTGGTGGTGAAGAAGACTTTAGGATAATTTCCCCAAAAGAGAAGTGTTGCAGTGCCTAGCTATCTTGACTATGAGACCTCCACAGATTTACTTTTGGTGATTTTGTTCCAGCTAACATAGTGAATGCTCCTTTAGAAAGAAGACCCCCAAATGAAGTTTCTTACGTTAGAGTCAATTTGTTGCATACAGATTGAGGAAGCTAATAAGAATGCATGTAGTAATTGGGGATGGACGAGAGGACGAACTTGGCAAAAGCTAGTCTCTCAAGCTTGTTGAGAAGATTGAGCTTCCAGGAGGCCAACCTATGTTGCATATTTTTCATGATAAAATGGAAGTCTTCTTTCTTTTCCCTGCCATGAAAAATAGGAAAGCCCAAATATTTCCCAATGTTAGTAGTAAAGCGAATAGAAGAAATAGAAGTGAACTTATATTTTCTCTTGTTTGGGACACCCTTTGAGGAAAAAACTCTAGACTTGGAGATGTTGACCTTTAATGCTGAAGCTTTGCTGAAATCATCAAAAATTCTAGCAATAAGACGCACTTGACAGTTTTTGGCCTTGACAAATAAAAGCACATCATCTAAAAAGAGAATATGAGAGATGGGAAGGCAATTTCTAGAAATTTTAATAGGAAGCCACCCCTTCAAGCGAACCTCTTCTATAATGGCAAGAGATAATTTTTCCATGCAAATGATAAAAAGGTAAAGGGAAAGAGGATCCGCCTGCCTTAAGCCCTTTGTAGGGGTAAATTTGGGAAGCATGTTACCATTCCAAAGGATAGATAGGGAGGAAATAGTAGCACAGTGCATGATGAGTTTAACTGTCGAAATTGGGAAACCAAAATCGACAAGGCAATTATGCAGAAAATCCCATCTAATATTGTCAAAAGCTTTTTTGAGGTCGATTTTGACAGCAAGATCACCATTTTTCTTTTTGGAATTGTGCCTATAATGAACAATTTCTTGCAAAATGATGGCATTATTCATAGTGCCACTACCTGGAAGGAAACTACTCTGGAATGGCCGAATCAAGTCACTAAGAATAGGTCTCAGTCTGTTAACTAGCACTTTGGTGATAAGTTTGTAGATGACATTGCAAAGGCTAATAGGTCTTACGTCCTTGAAGGTGTTTGGAATATCAACCTTAGGAATCATAGAAATAAGAGTTTCAGAGATGCTAGGGTGGAAATCTCCATAGATAAAGGCATCACGAACAAGCCGCCACACAACATCGCCAATAATATGCCAATATTGCTTGTAGAAAATGACTTGAAAGCCATCAGGGCCAAGAGCTTTATAAGGACTTGTGGAGTTAATTGCAAGAGAGACTTTTTCCTTAATAACTGATTGAGAAAGACGTACAGCATCTGCCTCACAATGCAAGCCAGATTAGAGGTTGGAAAATTGCCTCTAGCAATATTACTGTCATTAGTGAAAAGAGATTTGAAATACTTGTGAGCTTCTTCAGAAAGAGTTTCTTGATCAGTGCACGGTAAACCATTAGGAAGAATAAGGCTCTGAATTTTGTTGCGTCTTCTTCTAATGATAGCATGAGTATGGAAGAACTTTGTATTTTTGTTGCCCAATTTAACCCAATAATCACCTCTAGCAAGATTATTGTCTTAATTATTGTTGGGTTTATTCAAGTGTGAAGTCTCACATTGGATATGAGGGGGGAGTGAAAGAGTTTATTAGTGGAAAATGCGCATGAAAATATTGTCTTAAAGTTTTGGTTCAAGACGTTGTGACTCACTTGTGATTTTTCATTCTTCCCATACTCTGGTAATAGTAGAACTCTCTGGTAGTTGGAGGCTCCCCTATCAAAATATCACCCAACCATTTTACTTATCTCATGGACATCATTGCATAACATAATGAAAGACATGTAGAGAAAAGTGAATTTTCTATTTGTTTCATTCTCGGAACATGAGGAGACAACACATGCGAAACTAACAAGTAATATTAGGAAAATTACATTATTATTGAAAAATATGGTGATATTATCATTCTAGTCGTATATGTTAACTTATTTTCTTAATAAAACTAATCTTAGACTACAAATTGTAAACATGGATTATAGTTTATTTTAAAGAATAAAATTATTGTTTTCCTCCTTTCAAGTTTGTATCAAACATCCAATCATGGGGTTCTACTTCTGCAATTAAAAAATCATAGTTGTTCTTATTAGCCATTTTCATTATGGCTTAACTTGGCAACAATTCTACTTGCCTTTGGAATCCTTAGTCACCATTAACCTTTATTTATGGGTTCATTATATTCGAAGAGAAAAATATATTTATTATACCTTTGATCCATTATGATCTTCCATGTTGTAAGGGTTATACTGACTGGATATGTTCAACTACCTTGTCTCTATCTTATTTGTCTGTACTATTCTCACGGGACATAATAAATTAATCACATCGAAGGGAAGGTCCTTATTGAGACTAGGGTGAACATTGGCCAGTTAAGATGGGTTAAGGCTTATTCCTTATTTGGCCCTAAATGTTTGCTGAGTCACGACCCTATACTCAAAGTTAACCCAACCCTAACTATCGATCGGGTCAACCTTTAAACCCAAACCCGACCTAGAGGCGGTTAAATATAATGCATACTCATTTTAGATAAATTCTTCTCAATATTATTTATTATTACGAATTTTTAATTTGACATATAAAATGATATATGTATATATTATTAATCATGTATATATAATGAAAGAATTAGAGAATCAATGATATTTTCGACCAAAAAGATGTCATTAATCTAACACAGTTGAATAGAAATACATACAATAATGATGAGTGATCGATTATGAGACGGGTCGGGCCGAGTCATGATTAGTCCCTACCTGATCCTAAATATCGACCCAATCTAATTTTTGAATTTAAACTCGGCACTAGACTCGATATGACCCGATCCTATTTGAGCTTGAACATGATCGGGTCACACAGGAGTGAGCGGGTAGGGTTGGGTTCTGCTCACCCCTAGTTGAGATAAACCCACAATATGGTACATGAATTGATGGAGACGTTCTCATTATGACTTGGATTTGGGACTCGGTGACTCTTAAGATTAGTCAAAATTATATGTTTTTTCCTACTCATATGCAAATTTCAAATAATTTAGTTGACACATTCTATGAAACTAGATATCTCAACCTGTTATGAATAGGAAAATGAAATTTCCAATTTTAAGTAGGGAAACTTAGAGGTGTCAAAATGGGTCGGCTCAGTCGGGTCAGTCTGCCAAAGCCCAAAAAATTTTAAGGTCTTATTATCATATTAGGAACTTTTTATTGAATCCGGGCTTTTTAGGTCGGCCTGTCCGAGCTATATTAAAATTGGGCTTACCTCAGGCAGGTTCGAGCTACTAGTTTTCTCTTATTTTTAATATTTTTTGGGACCATTGGCATCGTAAAAAGCATTAGGTTAAAATTTACAAAACAATTTATAATAGAAATAGATAATAAATATTGTGTTATGAACTTTGAATAAAAAATAGAGTAATGTCTAAACATAAATATTTATAAATTACAATAATGTTAAGCATTATAGTATTTTTTTCTATTTTGCAAAATATCATTTTAAGTCCAGTAACAAAATAATGTATCAAATCAAATGAGAAGATATTAAACCATATAGATTTCAATTTTCCTTTCTTAATTGTGTATTTAATTAGATTTAACTTCTACACCAATAACATAATAAAGAAAATAACGTTTACAACAAAACTAAAAGATGACATAATTGTTTATCATAGAGAACTCAACACCACCAAATTTAATAAAATAGTTCACAATGAAAGTGTTGATAAAAAGCATACAAAATATAATATTTCTCATAATGTCGAAAGATTTATATATTAAAGTGAAGTTACAAATTATATTGTGTTAGGGAGTGAGAGTCCAATAGAAATGAGAGATTTAATAAATGACTTATGTTAAAACTCATATATGTGGACTTGACATCACGTCTTAACTCAAACACAAGTAGGGATGACAAAGGGGCGGATTGGGGTCGGGTTTATGCTTACCCAACCCCGAACCCAAAATCATAAACCCGAACCCGAACCCAAATGCAATGGGATTGAAAAAAGACTCTCATCCCCGACCTTATCGGGTTTCGGGTATCCCGAACCCGACACGAAACTTATCTCTTATCATTCACTATTTTGCATCTGTACAATTATAATGATTAACAAGGCTAGAAAAGAGATTAAGTCAAGTAGTGCTAAAAGTGCTAAAAAAATAATCTTTAACAAAGACGTGTGATTATGGAAGCTCTTTCTATTTCTCTCAAAGGCAACTTCACGTTTTGTATATATATTGGGTTTCTTTTTCTGCAGATGGAACCATGGAGGTGAGGAAAGAAAAACATCTGGTTACGTTATGAAAGTTTTTATATCTAAGCAATATCAAAGTTACTGAGAGTCAAGTGAATAAAAGATAAGAGAAGATGGAAAAAAGATTTGAAATGAATGAATATTAATACCTCCAGTGTATATATATATATATAGGTATAATTTGTAATTTTATATAGAGAAATCGGATTCGGGGTCGGGTACCAATTATACCAAACCCGGCCCCGAAACCGAACCCAAATAGAACGGGTTTTCCCCATTAAATTTGGGTTGAATTTAGGCGGGTACCCATAGGTTCGGGTTAGATTGCCATTCCTAAACACAAGGCATTAGATCTATAAGTTTGATTGCATTGAGTATTACAAGTATATTAAAAAAGTTATACATTAATATTAAATAGATTAAATATGTTAAAATTTAAATAAGTATTTTTTTTAGTATTATGTCGGTCAGTCCGCCACAATCCACAACCCGCTTAGAGCGGATTTGCGCTACAATTTGATATGCACAAACTGTATTTGGCGTTTTAGCTTGATCTGATTCAGCCGAACTCGATGTGGGCTAGCCCGAACCCGTTCGGGTAGGCTGTTTTGACACATCTAACGAAACTTATCCATAACGGGATATTATGGGACCATTGATGTTTTCTAGCCGACCCCACTAGTCAGAAAATTGCTTGAGTGTTGTTGTAATGGTTTCTAGAGCAAATTCGATTAATATAAGAATTTGAAAATGAAGTGTGGTGAAGAGTATATAGCATTCACCCAAATCATTGACAAAATAAGGATATTTAAGTCTCCATTGTCTAAACTTCGAATTTGATTACATCCGAGTTTAAATTTTGGGTAAAGAGAAACTTTTTTCTTTCTCCGCGATGTTTCACATAGTTCATAGTGAAAAAAATTATGGAATAGTGATGATGAGAGACAAATAAGTTAATGGTCCAACCTTAGCCTTTGGTATAAATCCTAGAAAATGATCTATATTTTCTGAACGACCCTTCATAAAGGAAAATTCTGACAATCAATATTACACTCATGATATGAGGTTAGTCCAATCCATGGAGAATGATGAATGTCAAAAAAAATCAGGTGAAACAATAAAAATATGTACAAATCAATATTTTGTTAATAAATATGATTAATGATAGAGCATTACAACATTTTTGTTACTTCACCACTGAAATATATATAGTAAAAATATTTACTCTAAATCTATTAAATATACTATTTTTTTAAGAATGCATTCACTAAATTAAAAGTAGTAGATAGCAAAATAAAAAATATAGATTATTTAAAAATATAATTTTTTATAATATATTTTAGTGGTTGAACTATAATTAAAATATATCATATATATATATATATAATATCCATATAATAATAATTATTTTTATATTTAATATTACAAAATATATAATTAAATTTGAAAACCGTACAAGACTCGTAAATTAATAAGTGTATGTATTAAAACCGTAACTATTTGCCCTACTCCATTCGTAACCTCACCTTTGGGTCATCTCAATGTTATGCTTTTCAAACATGGATTTGTTGTCCCAAACTATGTTACAAACATACACCTAAAAAAGTAGAGAATCGAGAACATTACGAAAGTATGGAACCAGGGGTCTCTAACTTTACGTTTCAGGCTCAATCCTTGAGCAATCAGGCGTGACCTCCAGACAAACCTCCGGATAGTGTTATGGAGTTTAGTTCAGAAGAAGTGAAAGTCCCCTTTCGTGACAAGGTTTTGGCCAATAAACATCTTATTCCTGCGAGAGAAGATATTGATCTTATTGCCAACGGCTTAGCTCGTGTTAATCTGATAGATGGAAACATGCTTCTTCCAATGGTTACTTTTGATGCTAAGGTTATTGTTGAGTATAGTACTGAATGAAGGGATGCTCTCATAGTTTCAATCATCGGTAAGAGGCTTGGGTTCAAGATTATGCGAGAACGTTTGAAATTAGCTTGGAAATTGTCCGGTGACTTTGACTTGTTAGATATTAATAATGGTTATTTTATGGTTAAATTCGTTCTTCTTGTAGACAGAGATAAAGTCCTTCAAGGTGGTCCTTGGATGATCTTTGATCATTATGTAGCCATTACCAACTGGTCTCCTGAGTTCGATTCTACTACAGCAGCAGTAACCAAGACCTTGGTTTGGATTCGACTCACGGGTTTGAATTTATTGTTTTATGATAAATTCTTTTTATTCCATATTGTCTCTGCTATTGGTAGACCAATGAAGATTGGCCAGAACACCCAAAGATTTGTAAGAGGTCGTTTCACACGTATTTGTGTGGAGATAGATCTCAGCCAACCAGTGGTAGGTAAGGTTTGTGTACAAGGGCACTGACATAAGGTTGAGTATGAAGGTCTTCATGTCATCTGTAGCAAGTGTGGTTGTTATGGTCATGTCTCAAGGTTGTGCTCCTCGCCACTGTCAAACTTACATGTTTCACGTGATGTTCCTCCATCTTCAAAGGGTGATACTCGTGTGGATGTTCAGGTGGAGTCACATGGTGACACTAGTCAAGTGTCATGTTTTGACGGTAAGGAGGCTGATTTTTCGGTTGGTGGTTCACATGCTAAGCCATCTGAAGTTCACGAGGATTGGTTGGTCGTTACACGTAAGAAGAAGAATTCTAAAAATGGAAGAAACGACAATTAAATTCCATTAATCATGAGAATAATCAAGGCAATAGGTTCAATGTATTGGATAGTATTTCCAATGAAGCCATAATTGTTAAACACGGATTCAAGGAGAAGAATGTGACTCAAAGGAGTAAGACTCCTCTCCATTAATGGGGAGACAAGTTATACTTTGTAGTGTATTTTTAAGGCCAAAATTGTAATTTCAATGAAAAGTAAAGGTCATAAATGTCATTGCCTATTGAATTTTTAGTGTATTTACCCCTAACTTGCCTCTCCATTAATGGAGAGGAGTCTAACTCGCCTCAAAGGTTACCTAGGGGAACCGGATTTAATGCAAATGGAGAGAAATGAGGCAACGACTTGATGGAGTGGCCAAAGCATATTCCCCTTTAAATGCTAGTTTAAAAATTGCTAGTGATTTTAATGCTAGTTTGTTGAACCTGGATAACACGAAGAGTAGCTTGGTTTTGTCAAAGAAGATTGATTCTTCTACAATTAATGCTTCCACTAATAATGAGGTGCAAGGCATTAATGTTAAACCACTATTTATTCAACCTAGCAATAATTCCATGCACGTTCCAGATTCTCCCATGCAAAAGGCATCAACTCTATCTAAAAAGATTTCGTGTCACAGTATGGACCCACCAGGTTTTTTATCTAAGCCCACTCATGACTCAAGCCTCTTCGTAGTTGTTGACGTGACAAATGTATGCATAGTTCCTCTAACATCCGATTCGAATATGAAATCTCTCTCCCAGGATGGTTCCTTCTTGGCTAATCTCTCTCCTATGGAGCAAAGTAAAAGGTTGTTTCAAGGTGCCTCCCACTCTCATCCTATTAATTGTTGTAAGGAGGATGATGTTGCTAACAGTAATAAAAACATGATGGATGAGGCCTTCTCTAGGGATGGGTTTGATAAATTCAATCAGTGTATGAATGAGGTTAATGTTGCTCATAGGAATGAGGATGTGGTTTATGAAGATTGTGGTGATACTACTATGGTTGGTCCTTAAAGCTGGTTTTGTCCTTTGTCTCATTGTTAAATCATCACGATTGAGTTTCAAGATTTCAGTGTTCTCGCATGGAATATTCACGGGGCCATTATGGTCGTCGTAATGTTAGAGATTTGATCAGAAAATTTCTTCCTTATCTTGTTGTTCTAGTTGAAACCCACTGTCAGTTTGAAGATGCTAGAGTTTTTTGGAATGACTTGGGTTATCAAGAGTGTGATATTGTGGAGGCTTATGGCCATTCAAGTGGTATTTGGGTTTTGTCTTGTATTGATAGTGCCTCCAGTTACACGTGTATTGATAAATGTTCCCAAGCTATTTCGATCCGTGTGCACTATGGGATGTATTCTTGGATTTGTTCAGCTGTGTATACCAGTCCTTCTTGGAGTATGCGTGAGTTATTGTGGGAGCATCTTGCTAATCTTTGGACCTTGGTGGTCATTCCTTGGTTGTTGTTGGGTGACTTCAATGAAGTGCTTTTACCGTTTGAGGTTAGAGGTGGCAATTTCATTGCTTCAAGGGCCCAAAAGTTTTCTCAATTGATGGACAAGTGTGGGCTCTTAGATTTGGGTGCAGTTGGGAGCAGGTTCACTTGGTTTCGTAGGGTCGAAAGTGGGTGCAGCATTTTTAAGCGATTGGATAGAGGTTTATCTGATTCCTCTTGGAGAACGACGTTCCATGAAGCCTATGTGGAGAACCTCACATAACTTCATTCTGATTATTGTCCCATGTTACTGTGATGCGGGGGAGGTGGTGATGATGTTTCGAATATGCCTTTCCAGTTTCAGGCTGTCTGGACGCATCATGAAGATTTTCGGACTGTGGTTTCTAATGCTTGGTCTCATGGTGTTGGGAACGTTGTGGATGGACTTGCTAAAGTTAGGGAAGAGGCTCTTATTTTTAATAAGAACATTTTTGGGAATATCTTCATAAGGAAACGGCGAGTTGAGGCTAGGATCAAGGGGGTTCAACTTAATCTTGACATTGGTGATGATAGAGATCTTGTGAGGCTTCAAGCCCAGCTTCGACGGGAATATAATTCTATTTTGAAGAAAGAAGAGTTGCTTTGGTTTCAGAAGTCGAGGGAGCAATGGGTTAAGTTTGGAGATAGGAACAATAGATTCTTCCATACCCAGACTATTGTGATAAGGAAAAGAAACAAAATTCACGGTCTTTTCCTTGATGATGGTGTGTGGCATACTGACCCTGGTTTGTTGAAGGAGGCGGCTCAACGCTATTTCATGGATTTGTTTTGTGGCACTACTAATGTTGATCTAGACAGTTGTCCTGCTCAAACTCCTAGATACATTGAAGGTGTTGATGCTTTATCTGCCCTGATTACTATGAAGGAAGTAACTAATGTGGTTATGAGTATGAAATATTTCAAAGCTCCTGGTCCTAATGGTTTCCAACCCTATTTCTTTAAGAAGTTTTGGCATATTGTGGGGGTCAAGGTTTGGTATTTGGTGCATGATGCTTTCAGACTTGGTTTTATTGATAGTCGAATTTTGGAGACACTAGTCGTGCTTATTTCTAAAGTTAATAACCCTACTACTTTGAAGGAGATGAGACCTATTAGTATATGCAATGTCATTTATAAGGTGATCACGAAGGTTCTGGTTAATAGGTTGAGACCGTTTCTTGATGATCTAGTCGGGCCGTTACAGAGTCGTTTTATTCCAGGAAAAGGTATTTTTGATAACGTCATTCTTGCTCATGAAGTTATGCATTTTCTAAATAGGACTAAGTCGAAGAAAGGTGCTATGTCGTTTAAGGTAGACCTGGAAAAAGGCTTATGATAGAGTCAATTGGGATTTTTTGCGGCTCACCTTGACTGAGTTTGGTTTTCCTCCGGTCAGTGTGGATCTTATTATGTGGTGTGTGAGGTCTGGTAGCATGTTCATTCTCTGGAATGGATCTAAGTTGGAGAATTTTGTGCCAACTAGAGGTCTTCGTCAAGGTGATCTTATGTCTCCATACCTCTTTGTTTTGTGCATGGAGAATTTATCTCTCTCTATTCAACAAAAGGTTGATTCTAGCTAGTGCTTGCCCTTAAATCTATCTAGGGATGGGCCATCCATATCTCATCTTTTGTTTGTTGATGATGTTCTCCTCTTCTGTAAAGCTTCTAAGGCTCAAGTGAGGTTGATTACTAACACTCTAGATGACTTCTATAAAGCATCTGGTCTCAAGGTCAATGTGGATAAGTCTAAGTATATGTGTTCTAAGAATGTGCCCACTAGAAGACGAAATAACTTCATGAGTATTTATTCTATGAGGGCTGTGTGCAACCTGGGTAGTTATTTGGGCATACCACCTGTTCAAGGAAGGGTGCCAAAGTCCATATTTAATCCGATTTTGGAAAAGGTTTAAAGGCGTATGGCTACTTGGAAGTCTAACCTCCTGAATAAGGTGGACATGCTTTGTCTTGCGAAATCTGTTCTTAACTCTATTCCTACTTACATTATGCAGGCTATGTGGATTCCTCATGTCGTGTGCAATGATATTGATAGAATGACTCGTAATTTTATTTGGGGTGGGGATGTTCGGAAGCGTAGTCTTAACCTGGTTAACTGGAATATTATTACTAAACCCAAGCGGTATGGTGGTCTTGGTCTTCATGATTCGCGCTCGGTGAACATTTCTCTCCTTGGTAAGCTTTGTTGGAGCTTATTATCTGATCAAAGTAAACTTTGGTGTAATGTTTTAAGGGGTGAGTATGTGGATGACCTGTGTTTCCTATACTTGGAGAAGCATTTTGAAAGTTATCTCAATGCTTAGAAAAGGATTTAGTCTTCATATTGGTAGTGGTGCTCAATCTTTCTGGTATGAGAATTGGTCTGGGTTTGGTAGAATATGTAACATGGTGGACTATGTTCATATTTCTGATACTCTTCTTCGTGTTGGTGATTTGTGAAGAGGTGATTCCTAGGTGTTTGATAGCTTGTTGACTCTTCTTCCCAATGAGGTTCAAAAATAGATCTCTGATTGGGTTGTACCTAAGCTGTCTACATCTGAGGTTGGTTGGTTTTGGCAACACCATGCTTCTGGTAGCTTCACGCCTAATTCTAGTTACTTTTGGCTCCATTATAGTGACATTATGTTCTTCATAGCTCAGAATGGAGGTGGGTGTGGAGGTTAGTGGTCCCAGAAAAAGTGAGATTTATGTGTTGGCTTGCAATTCATGACTCTCCCCCACTAATGAGCTTCGTTTAAAGCGTAATTTAACTTTGACTTTGGTCTGCTCTAGATGTAATATCTTTGTGGAAGACCTTTTTCACACTTTTAGAGATTGCACTAACTTGGCCCTTCTTTGACATCGTCTTGGCTTTGCTCATCCTAACTTTTGGTGTAATCAAACATTTATTAGTTGGATGAGGGACAATTCTAAACCCCCAAATGGTAGATTATTCTTGGCAGGTATTTGGTGGGCTTGGAGATGGAGGAATAATATTATTCTAGGTTCTCAGGCTTGGGATATCACCTATGTTACTTCTCGTGTTCATCAGGACTTTAGAGATTGGGCTCCTTCGGTCTTAGACTCGGGCAGAGTGGATAATTATATCTCTCTAGTTCAGTGGTCTCCCCCTGCTGTTGGGCAAGTTAAGATTAATGTTGATGGCAGTTGTTCTATGCCATCCAATATTATGGGTAGCGGATGCGCTATCCGTAATCATGAAAGAAGATGGCTTTTGGGTTTCTCTTCTGGATTTGGAGTTGGTTCTGCTATTGAGGCTGAGTTCTTTGCGATGGAACAAGGGCTACTTTTGGCATGGGATGAGGGCCTTCGATCTATTGTGCTTGAATGTGATTGTTTGGAGGCTGTGCAAATCATTACCAAGAGTCTTGTGGTTAGATACCAGAGAATTTCTGAAGTGGTGAGTCGTATCCGTAAGTTGCTTGACCGTTGTTGGGATGTTCAGGTTACATTTATCCATAGAGATGCTAACTCCTTGGCGGACTTTATGGCGAAGACAGACGCTCATTCGGGCTCGGGTTTCAAGATTTGGTTGTCTGTTCCTGCTGGGGTATCAGATTTGTTAGTGTTGGATCTTTCTGCTTAGTTTTTTCCTTTGCTTTCCGATGTACGAAAAAAAACTATGTTACAAACAAATAACAATAAACGAAAAACAAAAAATAAATATTTAATTTTTTTTAAATGACATGTTTTCATTAGTTTAAGACATAGTTTGGGACATACTTTAAAATAACATATTATTAACCATGTTTTTATAGTGAGTTATCTAGAGTTATTTTCTTTCATGATTTTATCATGTTGGTCTTGAGTCTTCTCATGTTTTTTTTTACTAAACTAGCTATTAAATATCTATAGTTAGCTAGCAAGTTCGAACTTATTTTAAGACTTCTACTTTTATAATGATCCTTTGCTAAATCATTACACCTATATGAAAATAATATATGTTATAAGGTGATACTTAGATTATTAACAATTGTTTTATAAGTGATATATGTTGCTTTCTTGTGAGTAAAATAATTTGTAGAAGAATTTAGAAGATGAATATAATATTATTTACGTATAATTGTTTTCATGTGATGTAGTTGGTATCTCCTTATCCTCTTTTAGTTTAATACTATTTTTTTTCTTTTTGTCTCATCACCTTTTCACTAAACAAAAATATTTAGAGGATGTTTCTAGAAAAGGAATGTAATCTATATAATAATAGTTTAAGATTGTTATACTATCAATATGTCATTTACTATTTATTTAATATAAATTATCATTCATTCTTAAATGAAATAATATACATAGATAATAAATGGTAAACTGATTGCCTGAAAAATTTACTAATATTAATCTTTTAACAATGTGGGAAGGATCAGGATTTGGTCAAGAAATGATATATCATTAATAAGTCATACAAATAACCCAATTGAACTCAGATTTCTCTGCTTCTTATTACATTTTGAAATGATGAGAAGCACTTGTGAAAGAGTGATAAATAATAACAGCGTGGAAAGGAAAAAGTAAGTGAAGTTGACAACGTTACCTCACAAAATCAAGCATGGCCTTTTGTTTTTATCTTGAAAGTTGATGGAAAGAAAGAAGAAGCACAATATGGTTTTGGATTCTAACTTTGCATTTGTGGAGAAATTATTTCCACAAAGTAGTTAAAGTCACCTATGGTATATTTGGTATAAGTGTAAAACTTATATTATTATTATATTCAATTATAATTATAATCAACTAATGTTTTGACTGCATTTCTATAATTTAATATTTAAGATTAAAACTTCCATAAATAAGACTTGTATACATAAAATTTATAATTTATTTTAAGTCATAGTAATATATTTAATTTTAGAGAGATAATAAGATATAGCATGAGAATATAGATTATTATTTTCTATTTTAGTTGGGAAAAAGTGACAAAGTCTATTCCAACCATCCAATGAAGAGTAAGTCAGAACAAAATATGAATAAACTTTTTACACTGTCTAATTATTCATTCTATTTATTAATAGTGTAGATAGTTGGATATAGATTATTATAATTTTGTCTGTTTGCTGAAAAACAATCTGTAGATAATTTCTTCCTCTTGATGATGCAAAATATATTTTCACCCAGTAAACTACTAAAAAGATATAAATTTATTTCTTTTGTGTTAATAACATTTGGGTTCTTCAAACATTTAACTTGTCTTTCATCAAGTATTTTTAGTGCAGGGAAATTTCTTTTGAAATTAAAGCTTGACACTAAAAAACAAAAATATAAACAAACCAAAAAACAATGTTCATTTTTTAAATAAAAAACAGCTATTTTAAATACACACAACATGGTGAAAATAAGAAGAAAAAAAACAATAGAGTGACATTAATGATGGAGCGGCTATCGGAAGTTGACATGGGAAGGCAAGGAAAGGAATAGAGATCACACATCTCAAACAAATATATTCACTCACTTTTTTAGATAATAAACTAATGTCTTTCATGGTTCATGATTGTTCCTCCTACCAAGTATCGTTCACATAAAATAAACTTTAGACCTTGGGATCCAGTGGTTCGTGAGGACAATTTTTACCCATTGGAGTTTTTAAGTTTAATTATGTAATTACATACTTTATAATAATATATATCAAAATAATTATTCCATAAATAATATATATATATATATATATATATATATTTAATAAGTTTCTCACTATAATTCAATAAATAGATTTTTTTATGAAATAATAATAAAGTAAATTATATACAGCTTCATAATAAAAAATTATAATATATTTAATATAATATTTCATCATAATATTTTTATGATTACTACGTGTCCATAATATTTTTATCATGGGAAAGGCTAAAGACCTGTTAGTTTTGGCCATAATTGGTTTGGACTTTTGAGTCATCCTCATTGAAAGATGGTTACAATAGTCCTTTGCACAAAATACATGGAAAAATCTAAAATTCCTCAAAGGAAGATGTGGGAAAAAGCACTCTTTTTATAAAGAAAACTTTTTTTACAATTTAAGCCAAACAAAAAGGATGATGTATGAAAAACATGGGATAGAAGAAAGACAAACTTAAAATAATTTTGTGTACCAAACATGCCAAGTCAACAAATATAAAGGTGCATTTAATAAAATTAATTTTGTATGTACTTAATAGAAAAATGGCTTTATTTAGTTTATTGGTAAAAAATTGTGTGATTTTAATGTATGATGATCCTCTCCAGTACCAAAGATATGAATACTTGAACAAAAAACAAAAGAAAACACTTATATTTTTTTATAAACAATAAAAGATAGAAATTTTGCCACTCAAAAAAAGGAAAAAAGAATTCTCCTCTCAAATTAGATCTTGGTTTGATTTTAATAGGCTTATTTTGGGTAATGCATATCAAAAGTTTAAAATAGCTTTAAATAGAACATATTTACCATATAAATTAAGTTTTACTCAATAATTAATAATATATTTAGTTTTTTTAATTAGTCAATATATCATAACATTCATGCGTAATTCTTAAATAAAGTAATACATGATTTACTAACCATGTAAAAAAATTATATTGTGCATATGTGTGTATTTATTTGATCTGGAGTTGACAGACACGTAAGCATATATCTATGCAAGTTTTAGTCATGATTATTATGAATTTTATATTATACCGACCAATTCAATTGATAAATCAGTCCTCAAATTGAGGTATGATAAATATATCAGATATGCAACTAAATCGATTAAATTGAAAAACTTCAATCAAACTATAATGATTAAAAACTGATTTACACATGGAAAAATTAAAACACACAGTAATGACTCAAACTTTGACCATTAAATCAAGTTATATGGCAAAGATAATAATATTTATATTTTTAAATCTATTACAAAATATATAACGTAACCTCGTGTTTTAATTAGTGAATTATTTGTTGAATAATTGTATCATTATATCAATATTTGATCAGTGTAATAATGTGCACAATACTAATAACAATTGTTTTAGTTGTCTATATTTTTTAGTGGTATAATGATGTAAAATCTCAATGAATCCTCATGTATCACATTAGGTCAAATGTCAAAAATTGTTTCGTGGAAATATTTATTGGGAAGGGGAGACACACATACGTGATAAATTTCATACATGTGAGGTGAGAGAATATCATTGCTTATAAAAAACTAAAGAGTAAATACTCATTTTTTTGGACAACTTCAATTTTCACGTGAACCATTTTAACAATTCAAAAGTGAAAATTCAAACTAGTATTCAAATCAGTGCTATAAGAATCGGACCGTACTAGGTGATTTGATCGGTTTGATCACTTACCGAACTTGAAAACGACTCTAGTTTGTAATCTTAACCGAATGAGAGTTGGATCGCTTTGAACCGAAAAATTCCGGTCCGACTGTGTTAAACCCGGTTAAACCAACTCCAAAAATAAACTAGATAGATTACTTAAAATTACAAAAAAATGGAACACTACTCTAATCTTTTGTTTTACTCCGGTCCATAAAAATATTGAGAAATTTTATGTCAATATAATTATTAATTTTATAAAATGTTACTTTATATATCTTTATTGATAAAAATATTAATTATATATAATCACCAGATCTAACCGGACAGTTTAACCGTTTAAACTAGTTAAACCTAATAACAGATCTCTTCTAGTTTGATCTACGGATCAGATTTCACAATATTGATTAAAATATCTTGAATGTGAGTTAGAATAATATCTAAAGTATCAAAAAATTCAACTTAAAACACTAAAAAATTAATTTAACTCATGTTTAATAGTTTGAAAGCCACCTTAGATTTTCCAAATTAAAAATGAATACACTCAAATTATTTTAGAAAACAAAATAAGTGTTTATTACACTACTCAAAATAAGTGTTTATGTTGATAGAATCGAAATTTGTTAAAAGAGACAACCACGTACTTAAGAGTAATCATACATTCCAAGAAAAATTAATTCTTTAACAATAAGGGAGATCTTCTAATGGCTATCACATGTCCCATTCATATCTTATTAATATACTAAGTCAATGAAGAAACTTCATTCATTTAAAAAATTTACAAAAACAAAAATTAATATTTTAATATTATTTTGTAAAATTTGATTGGTTCGAGGTGAGAAAATTATGAGACATGTGATCCTACATCTTCATGATATACACAGGGAAAATAGTAGGGGTGTAAGCGGTTCCGGTTTAAACCGCGAAACCGATGGAATCGAACCGAACCAAACCGCAAAATGTGGTTCGGTTTCGCAGTTCGGTTCGGTTATTTTTTTAAGGAACCGTTTATGTTCGGTTCGGTTTATGGTTTTAGAAATTTAGGAACCGTTGGAACCGAACCGAACC
>NW_017727850.1:148684-179055 GCF_001865875.1 Lupinus angustifolius
CTAAATTGTTATTAAGTTAATATTATATATATTACTAAATTGTTATTAAGTTAATATTATATATATTACTAAATTGTTATTAAGTTAATATTATATATGTTATTAGTTACTAAATTGTTTCCTAGTGTCTTATGATTTGGAACATATTTTCCAACTTATGTGATATTGAGTTTGAAACTAACATATATCATATATTGTTATACATGTATTGTTACATGTGTTACTAATTATGAAATATAAGGTTATAAATGTAACTATCATATATTTTACTAATTGATATATATGTTACTAATCATGAATTGTATTGTTATATATGATTCATAATTTTTTATAATAATAGTAGTAATGTTATCCTTTTATGGATAAACAATATCTCTTGTAATACATTTTGAATTTTCAATTGATACAAGATTTTTTATAAAAAAGTAAATGAAAAAACCGTGGAACCGAACCGAACCATTCAAGAGCGGTTCGGTTCGGTTCTTATAGTTAAATTTGCAGTTAATTGAGTAGAACCGAACCATATGTTTGTAATCGGTTCGATCACTAAAATACACAAAAAACCGAACCGAACCGAATTTTTACACCCCTAGCAAATAGTTTACAATATACATTGTTTTCAAAGTTTCAACAGACGTTGTTGATAGTTGATACTATTACGACCACTCTGTGAACCACATAGAAGAATTATAAATTAGAAAAACCAAAAAGAAAACTGAATCCCTGTCACCATCTTCACTTTCATCTCATTCCCAATTCCAATTCACTTTCTCTCCCAATTTCTCTCTCCATTCCAAACGTGATGAGCAATGGGGAGCTTCTTAGCATCGAACCTCTCGAACTCAAGTTTCCATGTAATTAATTTTCTTTTCCATTTCCATTCTCTTCTTTTTCCTTCGATCTGTTTTCCTTCTCATCTTTTTTTTTTCAATTTAATTTTTAAAATAGTTCGTTCCTTGTTTCAGTTGAGTTGAAGAAGCAGATCTCGTGTTCTCTTCAATTATCAAATAAGACCGATAGCTATGTAGCTTTCAAGGTAACCGTTATTTTTATTTTTTCCATTTTACAATGTTTAAATTAATTTGTTTTCGTTAATTTGATTGTGATTTGTGAATTTTAGTTTTGATTCTGTTGTTAGATCTGATTAATTGGGACTTGTATTATTGTTTTTGAACAATGTTGGATAGAAACAAATTATTTTTGATCATTTTTTGTGCGTTGAAATGCAAGATTTGAATGTTTGTGTTTGTAATTTGATTTTGTATAGGTGAAAACAACCAATCCCAAGAAGTATTGTGTTCGTCCAAACAATGGAATTGTCTTGCCGCGATCTGTGTGTGATGTTATGGGTACAAATATAAATATTCTCAATGCATGTTACTATACTTTTTGTTTTCTTAGGGTCTATTTGCGAGTTGGATTTTGGAGAGGAACTATCTTACAAGTTTATTTCATTGCTCCCAAGTCTTTCCCTTCCCTCCATTATCCTCCAAAAACCAACTCATAAACAGACCCTTAGGTAGCCTTTGGTAGCCCTGTCATAATAGAGTCGAACACATGTAATATCCTCTATTTGGTGTGCTTCATAAATATAACATATAAGTAGAATAGAACATGACATTGAATTTTAAAAGTCAAACATTTTGGTTGCCCTGAAAAGGGTGGAATTGAAAAAAGAGAACAGAGTAGAAATCCATGTTCTGTCTACGCATCCAACGCTGCCTTAGTTATGATTTATAATCAATCAATGGATTGGCAACATTTTTTCCTTTTGTTTTTAAGTTACCATGCAAGCACAAAAAGAAGCTCCAGCTGATATGCAATGCAAGGATAAGTTTCTTCTTCAGAGTGTAAAAACTTATGACGGTGCAAGCCCAAAGGATATCTCTGCAGATATGGTATAGTACAGCATGCTAGTTAGTTGCCTTTGCATTTTCAGTTGGTTTCTGTTCTTTGTGTGAAAAATTAAAAGACTGGTGTCATTTGGGTTTTCTAGTTCAACAAGGAGGCGGGACACGTGGTTGAAGAGACCAAATTGAGAGTGCTGTATGTTTCACCACCTCGACCACCATCTCCAGTCGCAGAAGGTTCAGAGGAGGGGTCATCGCCTAGAGGTTCAGTTTCAGAAAATGGAACCGTCAATGTTTCTGACTTCACACAAGTGGGTTCTTAACTTGTCCTGGTTTAGGTGAATCTTCCATTAGCACTATAAAAATTCCAGGATATCAGCTGAGCTGCCTTTTTTTTGGGTATTGCAGCCTTTGCAGGTAGCAAAAGGATTTACTGAACAACCGGAGGCTCTAGAAAAATCTGCAGAGGTAAAGGAAAATAACTTCTATGTGATGTTTGTTAAAATGTAAATTGATTTGTGGATGGATGACTGCTTTGTTGGCTGACTGCAGTTTATAGCTAATGTAGATTATACCCATGTATTTTTCAGGAAAGATATAGAATGGAATTTACTTTTCTTTTTCAATTACGCATGATTTTAAGTGAACTTACGTAGTGGTCTAGTGGTTTCATGTTTTCCTTTAAGATCAAAGCTGATGGATAAGATCATGTTTTCCAGTGTCAATAGGGGTTGTTAACTTGTTGTATGACTCTTATACATTGGATTAACATGGAGAAAACGTGAAGAGGCAAACAAATGAAAAGCTAATGAATTTATTAATTTCTTTTTGGTTCACATGCTGAAATTTGAGTGGCACCTGTAACTTCGGGAGTTGGTACTATGTGGCAACTTTGTTTTGATTATAGTTGTTTTGTTGCAGGCAAGAGCTCTTATCTCAAGGCTGACTGAAGAAAAGAATAATGCAATTCAACAAAATAGCAAACTCCGTCAGGAACTGGTGAGGATTTAGAAAATATATAACGTTTTCCCATCCATCTGTATATGTATATTTTTTCCTTTTGGTGGCGGACATTTTGAAACTAAATCTGAAATATTAGCTCCCTTCACTGTGCGATCACCTCTCCTTAAGGGTATTATTGTTCTAAACAAACTGAGGGAAAGCACCAGAAATAATAGGAACTAAGGTCATGACTGAGCCTGGTTGGTGTCTTGAGAATTCAGATTACCTAGAAAGACTCACTTCTTCTAACATAAATGGGACTTCCTTAAAAAAAATTTTGACGAGAATGATTCTATTTCTGTTGTTAGCAGTACACACCTTTGATTTTTTTAGTTTTTTTTCCATCTGTCTCTGAATATCATAAGATTTTTTTAGTTTTTTTTCCATCTGTCTCTGAATATCATAAGATTTTTTGCAACATATTTATTTGGAAACCCTGCTTAACTGAAAAGTAACCAAAGGCAGATGTTTTCTGTGATTGATGTGGAAAAAAATGTAACCGTTCTTGTCAAGGCAACTAAAGGAGGGGGACTTTCCTTGTACAGAATTCATGCTGTGTTTTCCTACTAAAAATATTTTTTGAAGCATTCAAACTTCAAACCAGTCCAATTTTTTTCATGATATTGTGTAGTATTTGGTACTCGGAGAACTGGTGAACATAGATTTTCTCATGTGGGAGAGTGCTGTGATTACAAAGATAGAGTTCTTGAGTGGAATTTACCAATTTGATGGCCTCAGAAATTCTCACATCCTTTGAATTAAAGGTGCTGCCAAACCCCCTTTTACCAAAGGGTTCGGCTCTTGTATCTTTGATTCAGGATAAGGGCATCCACATCCCTAGAGTCTTATGTTCTCTCTCTCCCTATCCCCTTCCCCTTCCCTTTTATTACCATCCAATTGGGTTTTCTTCCCACAATGGCAGACCCATCAAATTTACACTTGATATGAGCCTGACAAGTTTGTTTATTATTTTTAATTAATGTTTATTGCTTTGATTTTTTTTATTTTTTGGGTGAAATTTTGTTTATAAGTTTGAGTTTTTTTGCTGCATTGATATAATTTGCATCAGGAAGCAATTACGCACTGTGTTCTTGTTGGAGACTCAGTGCACACATAGGAAGCCTGATTAGAACTGCTGCTTATTTCTGATAAACATGTTTCTCTTTTTGTTTTGTTGACAGCAAAAGGAACTTTTTTTTAGATTTGTTTTAGAGTAAACTACACTGTTGACCAAATAAATAACGGAGTATGATCTCATTTTGCATATTAAACCAAGTGCGCCTTTGTGCTGCTACTACCCTACCATCTTATACAATATGTGCCATTAGTTTTCCTCACAGGGTGGAGTAATTTTGAGGATTGTGTAGTTACCTAAACAAGCACTTCAATTTCTGCCAAACTTCGATTCTTTCTGTGTTAGTTTTGGACCGGAAGGGAAACATTTAATTCATGATTTTTATTACTTGTAGGATCTGCTAAAGCGTGAAGGCAACAAAAATCGCGGTGGAGTCTCGTTTGCCCTTGTCATATTCATTGGATTACTTGGCATAATTATGGGGTATCTCTTGAAGAGGACCTAAGCATTCTACCAAATTGGGCATACCATACCTTTTGGTTTAGTATCCTCATTGTTCCTGATAATTCAAGCAATGAAGATGAAAGTTAAAATAGATCAATTCAGCAGGTGTTGGCCTTTCCTTTTTATTTTTCCTTATTTTTTGGGGTGGATAACAATTTGGAAGTAGAACATTAGGGGAATTCATTGGTATATGGTCACTAGAAGAGATTATTGCGAACCTGCTCATGTTTCATTCTTTTTTTAACTTAAGAACTTTGTTGCTTTATTCTTGTGTTCATCTAGCTGGTAATGTCAAGCTGTCAACATTTACAACTAATAATAAAACCTTCAGTCTTACCTTTTCATGTCACCAATGGCCATAAGTTGTTAGATTAGCTTATGCTTTCTCTATACTTTGTGCAACATACCTTTTTGCCATGGTAAAATATAATTTGATACTTAAAAATATATAAATATAATTACTAGCAGCAAAAACATTTCCTTATTAAGAAAAATCTGTCTAGCCAATTATTGCTTTTCCAAGTACCTTATTGACATATAAGAGACTAATCTTTTGGGTCAAACATATAATATACTCCCAGTAATATTTTCACATGTTTAAGCATTCCAAACTCATCCCATTTGAACCAACCCATATTAGATAGTTTTGTTACATAGCATAGACAGAGTTATTCACAAAAATGATGAGTCTGCGGATACATTTGAACTTGTCCAAAATTAGTGTGTTTTGCCTAGACCATGAAGGCAAAATCCCACTCTCAATTAGGTAGAGTGCTATAAGGGAGTTCATGTAGTGATGAATAAAAATACCACAGCATCCATGTACAAGGTAAAGTGACCATGCATTGACACTTAACAGAAATATAAGTGTCTAGTCTTAACATTTTCTGATTTCTCAAAAGATGAGTGTATTCCAAGGAACCAAGTTCCTATTTCTATTACTAATATCTTATGTAAAAAAGCTATCTTCGGAAGGCAGCTTCTATGCCTGATTTAATGAAACAAGCCCTGTAGGACAACACATGGATTTGTGTTGAGATCTTGAAGGGTGTAAGCTTGAGGCCTTGAGCCATGTTGTTATTCTCAATGTCATAATGGAACAAATCTGCACAAACCTTGTTTAGTAAGATCCCATCTTTGAAGCCAAGATAGAGAGAATGATGATTCATCCATGGACTTAATTCCATTTCCACTCTCTCCGACACCCTATTCTTTATAATGATCGAGTGTCCATTTAGACTCATAGTAGTCTTCAGGATGTCATACATGATTACCCTATTATGATACAACAGCAAGTCTTAGTTTTAATGGGTGAGATCGACTACATAGACCGAATGACGTCAAAATATATTATCATATAAATTATGTTAATTGACAAAACATTGATCTCTAAAATTTTCCTAGTCGTTTTGCCTATCGTTTTCCTTGGTATCTTTGCTTCTAGAAATTGAACTAACATCTATTTAATTTACACTTCTTAATGATACTTCTAACGGTCTCTTTCACATATATCCAAACCACCTAAGATACGATTATACCATATATTTTCTAGCTACCTCCACTTTCTCATATCTTAGACATTGGTTTATTTTTTGTTGTTCTAATGCCCAATACTGTCCCATATTATATTACAAGTCCTCCTATAAAATTTCCAGGTATATGTATATTCCTTTTATCTTACTTCATTTGCATGTTTTGAATAGTCATTTGATTTCCCGCATGAGTCTTTGAACCAATTTGTTACCACATTGGCAAGTTTCATTTGATTTCCACCATGCTGCTGTCTATGATGAGTATAATTCAAATCCCAAGTGCATTTCCTTTTCCTCAACCTCATTCTAAGGTGCTTATTAATGCACTTCATTTTTTTTGTGCTTACAAAATTATTCAGAAGTTTATTTAAAGGACGTTAACATCATCACATGCTAATATTGATGCTAGGTTGCTATAGAGTTGTAACCATGGTTTTTTGGTATGTTCAGTTGTTCACATACTTCTTCAAGACATTTTTGGCACATGTCAGAGGAGTTCAAATCCTGTCTCGGCTAAGTTTCACAATGAAGTATGTGAGATAGCCAGTAATTTTTTTTAATCCTCTTACAAATATGATTTACTTTAATAAAAAAATATTTTTGTTTTTATTAAAATAAAGAAAGTAATTGGCTAAGATGCTCAATCTACTCTTAAGGAATTAGTTTGTAGGACATAAAATTGTGAGTTCAAATTTTGTTATTGACCTGAGAATTTCGTAGATGGATAATCTCTAAATAAAGTAAATATTTATAAGTTGTGAAACTTATTTTAACTCAAATGAGTTTCCTCAAAATTTATCTTCAACCACATTAATCCTCACCGATACTCTTCATTAGTGCCATGACAGATGTTTTGACCAAAATTTTATCATTGAAATTGTTGAATTTTAAGTCAATTGGTAATTAAATTATTTGATAAACAATTAATACATGTCCATTAATGCACATTAAACAATTAAATATGAAGTTCACATTTAAACATACGAAATGCCCGATTATTTTCACTAGTAAAAAAGGAAACGCATGATTTGGGCAATTAAGTATGGAATGCATGCCCAAGTGTGAACAATTAAGATCCAATTATTCTAAAACAATAATATGTAATTATTTAATTGTATAATCATTGCTTAAAAAAGTAAATATATAATAAATTCTTATTGATAAATAATTATTTACACATTTATAGATTTTTTTAAAATAGAAAATATAGATTACATGATTAGTTATTTACAATTACATGGTTTTTATAATTTTATATTTGAATAATTCCTAAAATTTAATTAAATAGGTAAAAATTAAAATCCATCCATAATAAAATGAGTCTATTAATTTTATTTTGTTAGAAAGAAAGCAATGAGAAAGGGGAATCCCACACTTACAAGATTGGTTGATGTGACAACATCCTAAACATAAGAGTGGTATGCAAAAATCCTTTGTCAGAAAAATTCAACTAAAGTCCCTTATGATATAATAGAAACCATAATCATCAAAATCGGATGGTAAATCAAACTTAATACTAATATGATATGATAATTATATCGTTTAATGAAATTTACATTAATATGCTTTTGTTTATAAATATATGTTGTTCTTTTATGGTTGATTGGATTCGTCACATGAGAGATTCAGGTAAGGCTTCTTCTCGAATTTGGATGGAGGTTGACTTGGATTCCTCAGTGGAGATACCTGAAAATTAGAGATGACAAAACGGACTGCCCGACCCGTTTTGAACTTGGAAGAATGAAAAAGAAAAATGGAAGAAGAAGGAGGTGTTGTGATTCTATGAAGGTTATGGTGTTACAAAAACTAAGAGATTTGCCTATGAGCTTGTCACTAGGTGAAGGAAGTGGGTTGGGTTGGATGTATGGGTCTTCAACAATTTGGTTTAGTTTAAGCCCACATGCTACCAGTTTAGCCCGTGTGAAATGCCCGCAAATTTAGCGGGCAAGCAGGCCGAGCGATATGAGCTAACATGAAAAAATTGGATGCCATGCCGACATTTTTTACGGGTAATGTGGGTCAACCCGCGGGCAATGCCCATATTGTCATCTCTATTGAAAATATTCTCCAACGATCAAGTTAGTAAGATTGGAGAAGTAATGCTTAGGAGCAATAAATGAGAAGCAATGAGTAAGTAGAGGATAATAATAACAAGTAATAAGTTCTAAGTTATGAGGGAATGATGATACTTCTTGTTGGGGGAATCCTTATTTATAGTGGATGACGTGGCTCTAGAGGGTACTACTACCATGGTTGACCATTCTGGCATGCTGGAGCTGCTTTTCCCATGTTAGACGGCTTTGGTAGGGTCGTACTCTGCACATTTTTTACTTATAGCATGTGGCAGGTCTAGTAGTCGTATTGTAGCCTATCCTTGTCATGTTGGCAGGGGGTAGGTGGGATCGTAGACGGCGTGGCAATGCATTATTGGTAACGTATCAGACATGGAGTGGTCTTGGAACCGACCCACTAAGGCTTGTTGATGGGCATGTGAGGTCCCCTGATTGGTACGTTTGGATCATGATCGATTAGGAATGTGAGATGTCCGGGTAGATGAGATCCCAGATAACAGAGATGGAACAGTTGTCCCCAGTCTAGTAGGATGCTCGGTTTTCGGGCATGCTAGTAGACTCTAGGTAATCATTAGTTTCTTTATTGCTTGACATGTGGCTGGCCAACATCAATCTTGTCATTAAGGCATTTCGGTGGAGGTATTTAAGTGCGACTCATCAGTTCATTTCTTGCCACTCTTTGTCTTGGTTCTTGGGTCTCCGTTGGACTACACTCAAGTATTGTTTTGGATGGGTAGGATGAGCCCGTGACTAGGTCGTGAGGAAGGCCCTGGTCCATCTTTTCCTATAAATAAGGGGAACCTTCCTTTATTCTTTCCATCATGTTTTTAAGAATTCTTCTGCTACCCAACACGCTCTTCTACTGACTATCTCTCTCATCTTCCTTAACTTTTCAAGCTTTCTTTTAAGTAATCTCTCTATATATCTTTTTCTTACAATTCAAATGTCGTACGTCGAGTATGGGTCTAGCTCTGATGAGGTGGAGGTCTTGTCTAGACCTCAACCCATCTTCATTACTCGATCGCCTCAACGTGGTGGGTGAGTATGACCTTCTTCTAAATATGGACAAGTACGAGCCGTCAGGGGAATGTTGAGCGACCAGGTACTTCCGACCTTGTTGGTCAATTTGAGGAGGGGAATGTCTAGTAGCGGGTAGCAATGTCAGACCAAACAACTTTTCTAGTGAAGAGGTGTCTGTTCTTGGATAGGGAATCCGATTCGGAATCTGACACCTCTTATACTAACAAGTTAACCATGGTGAGAACTTACTCAGTAAGGGAGGACCGCTTCCCGATCCCCGAAGGATTATATGGTCCCAACCCCCGCTACTGGTGGATTGATCGAGAGGTGTTGGGCACCCCTAGCTATTTCCTAGAAGATAAGTAGTCCAAGGTTGTCGTGTTAGCACGCCCGTCAAACTACACAATGTCATATGCTCCTTTTTCCGAAGAGAGGGTTTGTCAAGATCTTTAGGCAGATAGGGAGATAAGTATAGTTTCTACATGTATGACTACTATACTCGAAAGATAGGGTTGTGCATTTCACTAGAAGCGTGATAGGTGGATGTGTTGAACCACCTCTAGGTTACTCCTTCTCAACTCCACCAGAACGCTTGGGGTTTGTTCGTGCGTTCAATCTTTTTTTCAAGGTGATGAAGTTCCCTTGCATGGTTCGTCTATTTTTTTAGATGTTTCGGGTGACCCACAACACCAACTCAGATGAGGAGAAGCTTGATCGTCGTGGGTTGACCTGCCTTCAATCGAAAAAACAAGCACGCCTTGTTCCATACATTTGACTCCTCAGTGAAGAATTGGAAGGGTGTTCTTTTATCGGGTTGAGATATGAGGATCAACCCATTAGTGGGCGTATGGCCCCCATAGGGGAGCATCTTTTTTAGTTTTCCTAGAACGGTGCCCTCCACTAGAAACTAGCCAAAAGGTTTAGTTATGACTTCAAGAGCCTTGTCGGTCGGGAAAGAGAGGCGACCAAAGTAATGTTAGCGTTGGTTGAGAATGGTGTTGTGCTATCCCACCACCTAGCCAAAGGTGATCCAACCTTTGAGCATAAAGTCCGTAGGTATCACGCCCGTCTAAAGAAAAGCCGATTGCTGGGCAAGCTCCTTCGTGGGGGATCTGGGTCAAGCAAGCGTCCTCAAACAGATTCTCCAACCCCTACTTGTAGCAAGTCAAGATCCTTTTTCAACAAGGGGGAAAATCTCCCTTCTCCTTATCTCCCTATCGACCAAAGCCAGCTGGTCCAGGTCACCACTACAAGCTGAGTGGTGGCGACTCTAGGATTGCCCAACCGCCCCTTCTAGAAGTACTATCTGAACTGGATATGACCGTCCCATATTCTTCTGTCCACCGTTCTATTGGAAATGGAGGGCCTCTAGCCGACCCCTTGAGGCTTATGCCATTCCTCAAGCGGTCGAGGTGAACCTTGTGACCGATGAGGTGAGGGGAGTATTAGAGGCGACCCCAATCCGTGACATGATGAGGCAAGTTAGAGCATCCTCGGTCTTGACAGTGTCTATTGCTAAGTATTTGGAGGGCGATAGAGTGCTAATTAAACGACTAGAAGGCGATGCCTTGCGGTCTGTGAATGATCGTCATGAGGAATTGTTGAGTTATGAGGACGACCATGTCATCAAGATTCTTGTTCTGGGGAAATGAGGGGAGGCTTGAGTGCCATGTAATAGTTTAGGATCCTCTATTCTTGAATTTTTATAAGAACTTGTCTTTCCCTTAATCTGAGTTGCACCTTTTCTTTCTTAATTGTTTTTAACTTGAATGTTAATGCATCAACCAGAACTAGCATGTTAACAATAACCTGAAATTGAAGATAATCATAACCAAAATTGGTTTTTAAATTATTTGTTTTGAGAGTAAAGATCCTTAATGTGATACCACGATAACCAAAACGTGCGAAGTTGTGAACTTGGTCAGGGTGAAATGAAGAGCTAAAATATAAACGTGATGCCTTCAAAATAAAGGTAAACTTGTTCAAAGTTGATTTCCTAATCGAACTTGAGTTAGTTGACCTCAAATGTGCATAACCATAACCGAGAATATGACGAAGGTCGATTTAATTTGAACTAATGATACGAGAACATCTGAATAATGGATTTGATTTAAGTTAACTTTGGTCGGAAAAGAACCAAGTAACTTGGCCGATATTTATGATGACTTGAACACCTTAACTCGGATATGAGCAAGCAGAATTGTCTGGATGACAATTACTTTATTGACTGAAGAAATCATGATGGGCATTAACCCTCTAACCGTAATGTAAGACAAAGCATAGTATTGGTCGGAACTGGTCTTGTATGACTTATCATTTTAACACCAATGTAAATTAGAATCTATGTAAGGTAAGCCTGGTCATAGGTAATTTGGCGATAAGCCTGGTCATAGGTAATTTGGTGTGGCTTGAGTCCTGGCCAGAAACTAGAATGATTGGAACAACTAGATTGACTGAACTTGTTCAGGTTAATTACGGTTTGACACAACTGTTAGGACACTTTAGACTTGAGCTTGAGTAGGTTGAATAGCTTGATCATGAACCCGACCAAGGGGGACTTAGGCCACACCTTTTGAGGGGTAATGATGTTGGACCACCGGTCAAGGGGGACTTAGTCTGCGCCTTGAGTGATTTATTAGATTGCCATCAAAGAGGGTCATGGCCCCGCCTTTGAGGGGTATTGAAGTTGGACCATCGGTCAAGGGGGACTTGGTCCGTACCTTGGGTGATTTATTAGACCATTGTCAAAGGGGTCATGGGTCACGCCTTTGACAGGTATTGAAGTTGGACCACCGATCAAGGGGGACTAAGTGCGTGCCTTGGGTGATTTATTAGACTACCGTCAAAGGGGGCTACACCTTTGACGAGTATTGAAGTTGGACTACCGGTCAAGGGGGACTTGTTCGACACCTTGGGTGATTTGTTTGACCACCGTCAAATGGGGTCATGGGCCACACCTTTGATGGGTATTGAAGTTCGACCAGATCCTTACAATGAGACATGAAATGAATAACACCTTGTTATCATATATGTTTTGGTGTTACAAGGAGTTATCCAACCACGAATGGGGTCGACATTACACTTCTTTGGCATAAAAGAGGAAAAGAAAAGAAAAGCTTGGAGGTTTCGATTCTTGGGTTGCAGCAAGCATTTAGACTCGGCAGATGAAATGAACTTGGACAAAGAGGTCAAATGACCTATGGGCTTCTTTGATAGACCAGGGGGCTCCACATGGACATGATCTCCAGATTGTGTGCGGGAATTTCCTTTACCGACTCGGGTATTATGTGCACACCCTTCATTCTCTTTGTTGGGGGTGGCCCTCTTCTTGCTGCTGGAATATTGGGAAGGCTCATTTGGTAGTAGCTCTGAGCACAATGCTGGCCTCCTCGAACCATGCACACCCTGAGATCAGAGGAGAGAAACTTCATGAACAAATGTGGTGTGGAGACTACGACTTCAAGGTGGTTGAGCATTAGACGACCCAAAATGACATTGTAGGCTGATTGGTAGTTAATAACCAAGAATTTGGCCTAGATTGTTCTGCTAAGGGACTGGTTGCCAATTGTTAACCAAACACCCACGTAGCCCCGTGGAGTTATTCCTTGTCCGGTGAATCCTACCAACTGCCCATTGTAAGGTTGTAGGTCACAATCTCTTAGTTCCATCTTCTCGAAGAGGTCTTGGAACATGATATCTGCCAAACTTCCTTAGTCAATGTAAAGTCTGTCGACCTTCTTGTTATTCAAGATTGTTGTGATGACCAAGGGATCATCATGCTCTCTGACGACACCTTCATAATTGATGTCGTCAAATGAGATGGGAGAGATATTTCTATTGACTTGTGGCGGGTGTGCATTTCTTGCGGCCACTTGCATGACCTCTTGCACATATCGTTTCTGGGTTGACCTAGAGGTGCCGCCCGCGACAAATTCTCTAGAATGGTATTGATATCAATCGATCTCCTTTGCCTAAGGTTGTTTAGACGATATCTGCCTATTCGAATCCTATTCGGAGGATGTCCTTATTGGGTGTCAGAAGGGAGTACCTCATTGGAGGACTGGGTCAACGTGATGAGAGTGACTTTATGTGTTGAGCTATCCCGACAATGAAGTGTTGCAGGTGGCCGGCCTATATCAGGTCTTCAATCGTATCCTGCAATTGGTTGCAATCGTCCATCATATGACCGAACATGCTGTGGAACTCGCAGTACTTTGGTCGTTTCTGGGTTGACATGGAGCGACTAACATTGAGAGGGTGTAGATCGCATGCTTAGGTTTTCGAGGTACTCTTAGGTGGTCGCCTCTAGGGTGGTCGTGGAATTTGGGTCGTTTGGCTT
The DNA here is from genome assembly GCF_001865875.1 of Lupinus angustifolius. Classification (NCBI taxonomy): domain Eukaryota; kingdom Viridiplantae; phylum Streptophyta; class Magnoliopsida; order Fabales; family Fabaceae; genus Lupinus; species Lupinus angustifolius. The sequence continues at coordinate 162,079 of NW_017727850.1, forward strand.
CTCGTGAAAGGTTGTGCGTATGGTGCTCATCGGGTGACCGAACATTGTGGGTTTCATCCAAGTTAATGAATTGTTGGGTCTTGGAGTAAAGGTCCTCCACAGTGTGGTCGGTGTATTTAGCGAGCTCAATTCTGAAGAGGCCATCCTTCAGACCCATGACCAATACATACACCACCACATTGGGCCTTAGGGAGTGCACCTTCACTACCTCAGTATTGAACCTGTCCATATATGCAAGGATGGAATCATGTGGACCTTGCCGAATACCAGACATGGTGTAGAACGATCTTGGTTGCTCCTTGCTAGCCGTAAAGCGGACATTGAATGTTCTAGCCAAGGTGGACCACTAATCGATACTGTTTAGTAATAGCTGAGTGAATCACTCAAGAATAGTGCGTTTCAGAGTGAATAGGAACGTTCGACACATGATGGGGTCCGTTGCTCCATGGAAGAGCATAGATGCCTCAAAAGCATCTAGGTGGTCTTGGGGATCCGAAGTTCCATCATACTGATCAATGTTGGCTGAGCGAACCACATGTTTTGGTAAGGGGTAGAACATGAAATCATCCGTGAATGGGTGTTTGGCTCTGCAGATGTTGTGTTCGGAGAGGTGGGAATGATTGGTGACTTTTGTGTGTATAGGATTATTGGGGATTTGGCGGGACTCGTCAACTGACTCGACAGTTTGTGCTTGAGTGATCGACCGTGAGGGTCGGTAACTCGATTATTGTTTGGAATGGCAAAGTTCTGCCAACATTTGGGCTTGCTGCTGGACCATCTTTTCTTGCTTTTCCATGATTTGGAGTAATTGTTGGGCAGTTAGTAGTGGCTAGTTAGGTGTAGTGAGACGACTTCAGCTAGATTGATGTTAGGGTTGTATTTGTGATGGGGTTAATGGAAGGTGTATGGTGGTTGAGAGGCATGTTTGTGGGTGCTGATTCTATCTGGCTGGTAGGATTTGCTTGATTTCTGGTGGTCACCATAGTGTAGGTAAGCCATAGACAGCGCCAATGTTCTTTTGTGGTTGATCAGATTGGTCGGATGAGAGATCTGGGTAAGGCTTCTTTTAGAATTTGGATGAAGGTTGACTTGGATTCGTTGGTGGAGGTACTTGAAAATCTTACCCGTTGGTCAAGTTAGTAAGACTGGAGAGGTAATGTTTGGGAGCAATAAATGAGAAGCAATGAGTAAGTAGATGATAGTAATGACAAATAATGAGTTCTAAGTTATGAGGGAATTATGATACTTCATGTTAAGGGAACCCCTATTTATAGTGGTTGAGGTGAATCACGTGGCTCTAGAGGGTACTGTTGGCATGGCCGACCATTCTGGTCTATCAGGGGCTGTTTTCCCATGCCAAACAACTTTGGTAGGGTCGTACTCTGTATATGGTTGACTTATAGCATGTGACATGTCTAGTAGCCATATTGTAATCTACCCTTGTCATGTTGGCAGGGGATAAGTGGGATCGCAGACGGCATGATAATGCATTGTTGGTTGTGTATCAGACGAGGAGTGGTCCTAGAACCGACCCACAAGGCTTATTGATGGGCATGTGAGGTCCCCTGATTAGTACGTCCGAATCTTGGCCAGTTAGAAAAGAAAGATATTCGAGTAAATAGGATACCGATATAACCATGATGAAACACATGTCATATTAGTTAGTTTTTATTTAAATTTCAAAATATATGAAAATGATTTAATCTTCAACAAAATGTTATTATAAAGGTATAATATAAAAATGTTGTTACTTTCTATTTTATATTCTTTATTAGTTTTTCAATATTAATATTATTACAAGAATGTCAAACTCGATCATTGTATTACCATCCACTCCTATTAAATGAGTGAAATGATATTAATAATAGTAAACAAATACTTTGTACATTTGGTTTACATTCTTCTTTTATGGTATTAAATATTTTTATTAAGTATTCAATTTTTACATATTTAATTTTAGAGGATTGGAATTTTTTGTATCGAGTGTATTTAATATTACAATTTTTTTGTATTTATTATATCCAATTTAAAGTGAGATATGTTGTTATTATACCAATGATAATTACCTAAATTATATGATTTTGTGTGTGTAAAAACTATAAAATATTAAAGGCAAAATAAGAAGTAAGTCAATGATAATGGTTAGATCATGTTTTGCATATATATATATATATATAGTATTACTACTTACGTATTTAATTGTTTACAAAATTATAAGCTAGATGGCGAGATTATGCCCGCAATGGTATATTATTTAAGGAGTTTTTTTCTTATCATTATTATTATTATATGATGGAATGTTCTGAAAAGATGAGAAGAAGCAAGATGGAAACATTGGAAGTTGTAATAGTTGTCGGTTGTGTAAGGTGTGAATTTATTTGATTGCCAACCAAGTTGACGTGTAAAAGTGAACAAAGATAGAGGTAGTCATCATAGTTTAACATGCTTGGTTCAAAGGTCTAACCCACACACCCGTCAATGTTTCTTTCTTATTTATATCATATTAGTTTGGTTTCCATGTTTTGCTCTCATTAAAAAAAAAATCATTCCAAACCATTGTTTTCATTTGTGTCATAGCAAACATGAATGGAAAAGCCTATGTTTCTAGGGAACTTGATGCCAAGAACACCAAGGTTGGCTGGTTGCTTTTAATTTATCATGTTTCATTAATAACCCACTTGCTGATTCTGATTTTAAGGGTAACTGTTGAATTGTGGTGTATGTTTAAATATTACAGCATGCATGTACTGTTTTGAGGGATTATATGAAAGTTATGATGTGATATAGTATTTGACATGTTCCTAATTATGTTAAGGATTGTTTGGTCCTCATATGTTGTTCTTATTGTTTGGGAGTGACATTCAATGGTCCACTTGTTGTTCTTAATGTCTTATGAGCCACAATATTTGGGACATCTTGGCCTTTAGAAAATATAATAACTAAATTGACTGAACTGTAAATACCATGGATCATTAAAAGGCCAATACAAATAAGGTGTTGGTCTAGTAGTGTAAGGCCCCATTAGATTCTGAGATAGACCAAAAGGTTAATAGTTTGATTCCTGGAAGCGATACTTATTGGGAGGGACAACTATACACCCCGAAAGGATTAGTTCCTTACTCATATGATGAGAAGATACCTTTGGTTATACAAAAAAATATAGAAGGCCAATGAGAGATTGGAAAATATTTGTACTCAGGCACCTCACCTCAGAGAATTCCATAATTTTCCTATTAGTTCTTGTATTTAATGTCTTTTTATCTTTATCAGAACAATCGAGTTCCATATTTATCTCCTTGATTCATTAGGTGCTTAAGTATCATTATATTTTATGACTTGCAAAGGTTAGTTTCTTTCTTAAGTATTGTATATTGGATATAACTTATAGTAGGAGAGTTTGGTTGAGGTCTAGAAGTGAGAGGGAATATTCATTTCCAATGAATCTTTGTTACTTTGTGTTCCTCTTTCTAATCAAGCGGTGTCAAGGACTCGATCTATTTCTGTGAAACTTTTATCAAGATTGATGCATTCAATATCTTTGTCTTTCTGCTTTGCATGTAAATTCTTAACTGGTTTTCATATTATGAATTGTTTGGATTCATGTGTAAATTTGTTTGTTTCTAAGTTCAGCTCACCTTTGGTCTGGAAAGTTTAAGGTCTTACATTTTACCAAAATTGCTAGTGTATATAAGACATATAGTTGCAGCATTCTGCAGTTTTGTTCAAATTGTATTTTGTTTTGAACATATTATCTTTGTTTCTTGCTTTGTGATTGTATGCAGATCTTAGAGGGACTTCTTAAGATGCCTGAAAATAAGGAATGTGCAGACTGCAGGAACAAGTATACGCATTTCATAACCTATTGTTCTTATTTTAAAATAAACAACGAACACTGTTTTCATTCATTAAGTTTAAAGTGAAAATAGATCAATAAGTAGGGTTTTGGAATTATCTTTTTGGCACCATAGTTTCATAGTATTTCTGTTTTATCCTAAGGACATAGCTGTGCACCATATTCTAAATCTGGACATTTAAAAGTTGTTTTTTACTTGAACTGCTCATTTTTCAATACTATAGATAAAGGGTGGCCTAGTGCACGAGGCTTCTACCTAGTGGGGTTTGGGAAGGGTAGACGTACACAATCTTGCCTCCGCAAGCGGAGAGACTATTTCCAGTCTTTAAACATGTGACCTCATAGTCACTAAGCAACAAACTTACTGTTACGTCAAACTCACCCTCTATTTTTTCAATATTTTAGATGAGCTTGAATTTTCCTTTTTACATGCTGTCTTTTAAAACTTTAGTCATGAACTTTATCCTGTAGTAGCAGGAAGACTTATTCACTTTAATTGCATCATTATTGTGATTTTATCTTTGAAGTTGAACCATACTAGGTGTTCCTTTGCAACCATGAGTTCAGCTTTTGACTCTGCAAATATTGTACATAGAGATTAATGTGGTTTTATCATTGTCTATGGAACACTCAAATTTAAAATTTCAGGGCACCACGATGGGCTAGTGTGAACCTAGGGATTTTCATTTGCATGCAATGTTCAGGAATTCACCGGAGTCTTGGAGTGCATATATCAAAGGTTTACATTGTTCATCACTATCTTTCAGCTTATCATGTTCTTTTATATGTAAATTTTTTGGACCAAACATCTACATGATGAATTGGATGTAAAGATGGGATTATGCCAATTTATTACTACACTTTTAACCTTTTGTTAAAAGTTACCACATACACTTGGTGGGTCAATTTAATGCTGTGTAGTGCCAACACTTCAAAATGGTTGTTGTGCCGGTATCTATCACTTATTGTGTCCGATGCTTCAATACTTTTTATTACATATCTTTCAATGACTTTATGAATTTGTTCTGTATCAACATATATGTGTTACCACGTATAAGTGTCCCTTATCCTGTGTGTGTTTTGGATATGGTAAAAGCTCTTAGCACAAATAGTATAACTTGTTTTTTTATTGCTAATAATTTTCTAATTATTCAGTGTTGTAACTTTCTTAGTGTATGTCTGTTCCATAGAGGGGTGCAATACAACATGATATGATAATACTACTCTTTGCTTGCATTTTGCATTTCCTACCATTAAATTGATAATGGCTGACTCAGGTGAGGTCCACAACATTGGATACATGGTTGCCAGATCAAGTTTCTTTCATGCAATGTAAGAAACTATACAATCTGATTATTTCTTTCAAAATCATGGTTAAGGAAGACTAAAGTCATATTATGGCCCCTGACATTTGTTTTCGTTCTCACATTAGCTCTTGAGATTTATTTATGAACTCAATTTAATTTAGTCCCTTTGTCTATATATCCATTTTCTGATAAACATATTAGTCGATAGTCACCGTCCCAAATGATGTGACATTTTTATTTACTTATGTGATAATTTAACATGATTTATGATAGAACATCATGATATTGTTCAATCCATATAGTTAACCTCACCTATTAGGATTAAAGTTTGATTGTTGCAGTAATAATTTGACAAAAGAGGACTGCATAAATACATATAAAATTACTCCGTCTCAGCTCTCCACCTACGATTAAAAGCATCATTCCATTGAAAAGACTATGTTTTAGATGCATTCATTCAGTCATATTCTGTCATACTGCCATATTTGTATTTTACTATGCCACATCATGTCTAATGATGAAACATCAACATTAGTTTATTAGAAATCAAGAATATTGACAGAGAAGGGCCAAATTAAGTTCAGCAGTTCATAAATATCAGGGACTACAGTATAAAAAAATAGCTTGGGATTAAGACTAAAAATAAATATCAGGATCAAAATATGATTTTAGTCATTAAGCAAATTATGAGAAGATGTGAGTGGTATTTTTCAAATTGTACAATAATTCTGAACTCTTTTTCGTTAGGGAACTAGCAGTAGGACTGAACGTAGAGAGAGATAGCATTTCTAGGAGATTATATCCGATATCTGTTTAACTGCCTAGTGAAACTTTTCGTTCGAAAAACGAAAGGATATGTTTATTCTTTTTTCTCTTTTGATCATCTTACTTTGGTTGCACAGAATGGCTACTGAAATAGTCTCTTGATTTGTGTGTTTTATGTAGTTATGGGCAATGAGAAGTCAAATAAGCACTGGGAGTCAGAATTGCCACCAAATTTTGATAGAAGTAGATTGGGAATTGAGAAGTTTATTCATGCCAAGTAAACTTCTAATGGACTTTTTTCAAGGCTAATTTTACTTAAATTTCCCTTTTCAGCTTTATTCAATTTTCTTATGGTCTTTCAGGTATGTGGAGAAAAAATGGGCTTCGAAAGTTGGTATACAAGCATTTTCAAAGTCAGCTGAAACAAGCTGTAATTTTAATGAGTCACCAGCTTGTGGAGCTAGAAGTGGTATACTGAAGAACAGCAGGAAACTTTCTCTTGAAGAAAGCGTTCTTGCGAGTCACATGGCGCAAATTCTGCCTCCAGTGACCAGATCTCGAGGGGTAACCATGTTTTCATGAAGTTCTCTCAATCCTTTATCAAGAATGTCCTTTTGGATTTTAATTGCATTTACGCATCAATGTTCAATGCATGATCAATTAATAAACTTGCTGCATTCATAGTTGTTGAGAATGATCTTGTCATACCTTTTTTTCTCAGACCAATTTTGCATCTACATCGTATTCATCGGTCATCTATGCATTGTTGTTTTCAAAGCAAAAATCTATTTATCAATGGTTATAAAGTAGGTGTAGAAAAGTGAGTTGAAAATATAATTGCCGTTTCCCTATTTGCCGTAAACTTGTTGCTTGACTTGGTTTTCTGTTAAGATTTCATTGAAACTTGTCTCTTTGAGGTTTGGAGGCATTGGACTGTCAGATAAATTTGCTTTACTTCTCTATTCAAAATACTTGAAAATTCTATGTAATGGAGTTCCTTAACCTCTGCGAATTATTTATAATGATCTTTCTAACAGTAGCAGGTCATAACCTGCACTATATCAACGTTTTATCCATTTTTTTCTTGCTTTTCAATATCTACTACTTGTATAAATGAAAAATGTTTTGAAAGTTTGTCTCGTCAATTCAGGGTTCTTTAGACATGCTAAAGAAGAATTCAGCTCCATTAAGGAGGCCATCTGCATCAGTTGATTTTGATAAGTCCATGGGAAAGAGCAATGGTACTGCTGACCTTTTCAGTTTGCTTTGCATCGACGACGATAAACAGAACTTGTCAACTTTACCTCCTTCAAGCTGGGCGAAATTTGATTGTAAGACCGCAATGCTTATCTGTAATATTTCTCATTCTCTTTAATTCAATAGATAATTATGGAATTAGAAGCCATTGAATATGTTTAACACTTTATTTAGAACCTATGACATTGACATGGGGACACGACCTTATATAACATAGAAATCACACTCAAATGCTTGATAATTAACCAGAACAGCCGGTGTTGTAGCAAAACTGTGAAGCTGATTGAAAAAGTTTTGGCATGAATAAAATCTGAAGATATTGAAGTTTTTCTTCACTTCTTCCAAGTTTTTTTACTTCTTCTATTCTATCTCTTGCACACTATTTGCATCAAAAGAAGATGGGGCTGTTCTCCTTTTATGCATTTCTATACTCTTATAAATTATTATATCTCTATATTTGCAGGAATTGTTTCTATGGTTTCAGTTTTGTAGATTTTTCGGGTAGTCCTTGGTGTAGATGTCACAAGACCATAGTTGCAGATGACATTGCTGTTTGGCTTGAGCATTGAGTTGCATTATCTTTGGTGTGTGCTTCTCTTGTCATTTGTTAAAATATCAGAAAAAAATTTAATAATATTTTAGAAGATTTCTTGGGTGTTATTTTGGTGTTTGTTATTGTCAAGGCATGGCATTACATCAAATAACATTACATTCTTCAATAGTATTTAAAGTTCACAATTGTATCTCTTTTCTTTATTTGCATACTCTAAACTTAATTTCTTCAAGTTTAATTTTTAACCATGTGATTTATACTTCACAACATTTTGACACTTCAAGATTTCTCTGCATTCCCAATTCCAGAGATCTGTAGCACTTAAATTACCTATGTCAGGTCTGGTCAATTCAAGGTTGCTGGCTTAAGTACCACATTGAGTTTCTTATTTTACTCAATGTGGGACCCCTAAAATTGTCGTTTTCTTTAAGGGTCGACGTCCATAGCGGATTCAGTCTATCGATATTGACCTGATGGTAGCCCTTCTTTCTCTTGTAAGAGCTTTACTCACTTATCAGTATTCGGTAATCTACCTTAATTCAGCCTATATGTAGCTTTTCTATGACACAACTCTCAATGAAAGACATCAATGTTTAGAACTTAAGCACATGAGGAAAGAAAGCCAAACCTATAAGACTCTATTAGGTGGGAGAGCGTCATGGGTTAAATAACACATTAAATTTCTTATTATTTTACTCAATGTGGGACTCTTAACACATCCCTTTCATATAGGTGTCATGTTGTTGATTGGAATCATATGGTCAAGGACCATGTAATAATTTCTCTTCAAGATTTGTTTTAGGCCCTGAGTTACATTATTCTTGAGAAATAATGTTTCAGATATACCTTAACATTCTGTTTCAGATCTTTAGTACATAGTCATAGGTTATTTTTGATATATATCTTACTTATGTAATAGAACTTATGAAGCTTATTTGTTTTCACAGGTATGAGGACTAAGTTTACAATCAACATAATTCAGAAGAATATAAAGATTTGTCAAACATCTACACCACTTTTGCATTATAGTACTTGGTTTTTCTTGCAACAGTAACTAATATAAGATGGATAAAGGGATAAGTTGGAAATAACAGTTTTGTTGTTTTTTTCTTTCAAAAAGTTTAGTTTCTGGTCCTGTGGGCTGTGGTAGAAGACATTGTCATAATATTATTGGATGAGTGCATATTAGTTGAACTCTTTCACCATCCTCCATCCAAATTTAAACACATTGAATATGTGTGTATAATGCTTTACACTATTTAAAAAAAAGTGCAACACAGTAATTTATACAATTTTAGTCAGAAGTAAAGAGTATTAATCACCTGAGGCAAAGATGAAGATGAAGTATGGAATAGAATGTTGATATTTTATCATGAAATGGAGTAAATGATAAGTTGATTTTATCTAGATATGAGTAGTTTGTATAATTTTATTAAAACTTAGGGGTGTATAATTCTTTCTTTAATCTATTTCCATCAATCCAAACATCCCCTAATTGACCAATTGCTTTAGATGGGGGTTAAATTATATATGAGGGTAAACATAAATGCACATTACCCTACCAAGGCATCTCTTAAATTTTTACCCATCCCTTGTTTTTGCGCTTATATGTGAATAGGTCTCAAATTGTTGTAATGTTAAGTACAAAAATTTCATTAGATGACACATGTTGAGGAAAAAATGATCATCCACTCATAGGTTTTAATTTCCAGAATACGATAAGTCATAACCATGCATACAAAAAATAGAGTGAACAATCAATATACTCCTACCAAGATAAAATAATGTGACCAATTAAGCTCTCCAAAGTTTTCCTCACAAATTATGTCCTAAAAACCAATGTCAAATTCTTAGAAAGATTTAACTCCTCTACAGTGTGCATGTTGCACAACCATGTTGATAATGAAATCACTGATGATGATTAAAACAACTTATGATATTTGTCGGAATATATTATCACTATCACGTAGGTTGATTTCTCAATCAATAACTCATATTGCAGAGGACTTAATTAGTGACTTAAATCTTTAGAAATGTCCATCATGACATTTTAAACTTGATTGGTAAAAAAATAAAACTTTCAATAAGGTAACTAGTGAGTCTCTATCGAATAGAAACTATGAAGCCATAAAGGCACAATCAAATAAAAAATTAGGAGAGAAATTCACTAACTAATTTGATAGTTGGATTTTACTAGAATGTATGATTAAGATGTGGAGTATTTTAAAATCCTTGAGGATCTTCTTTTATTAATTTTGGAAGATGATCCACTTAATTTAAGAGTAAGTTTAAAAAACATATTTTACATCTTAATTGCACATTCTAAAGAAATTTAATGATCAGATTTACTAACTAATTCAAATCATTGAATTACCCTAAAATGAATGATTAAGATGTGAAATAGATTTTTAAATTTACTATTGGAAAAAGTTATCTACTACCTTCTGCTAAAGGCATAACTTAAATATGAAGCATAAAAATCACAATGATGAAGTAAAGTACAAGTTATGCACAAGACCATACTTATGCATATCAAACCATGGATATAGCAAAAATATTTAGTTATTTGCTTTATTCATCAAACAACACGCATAACAAAAAGATGTACCATTCTTATTTATTATTAATTTCGCTAAACATTTGTTAAATTTCCGCTCTTTACTCTTTTTTCTTGGTTTGGTCCCGATCACACTTCCTCCACAAGTTTTGAAAAAGGTTGGCTATCATTCAAGTCAAACCGTCCAAAGTCCAATCCTTCAGAGTTCAAAAGTTTGATTGGTTAATTTCCTACTTTTCTCAACAGTTTACTTGTCCCAAGGGAAGTTTCCTGTCAACCAATTTTCTTACTACTATTTAATGTGGACTTTAAATATGAGAAGATCCCTAAAACTATAATTCAAAATAGTTCATAGTTTGATTCTTATAAACAATATTTGTTGGTAGGATATATTGAAAAATATTTAAACATTTTTTGATGATATATATCAAATAGTAAATCATAATCATCACACCTGATGAATTGGTTATGTCATTTTCAAATCTACTTTGTTTTAATTGCTACAATTGAGAGCCCTATTTGTTTCCTATGCGAATTATATGTACTACATATATTAAGAGTAAATTATATTGACACTCCCTAAATTTTAGTGAAATTACACAAACTATCCCTCACTTTTTTATACCTACACAAACCTCCCATAGTTTTTATATTTTCACTACACTGACCACCCTGCATAAGAAATAAGTGTAATCTTTTAAACAAAAAATTTGATAAATGCAATTAAGTTTAACAAAACATGATATATTGTGTAGACAAGTCTAAATAATATAAAAATCAATGTATCTTTATTATTTTTGGTTACAAAATGCATCAACAATTCTAAAGAAATATTGTTTAAATCGCTCTTATAATATAGTGTAACGAACCAAAAATAATAAAGAAATATTGACTCATATATTATTTGGACTTGTCTCCACAATATATCATGTTTTGTTTAACTTAATTGCGTTTATCATATTTTTTGTTTAAAATATTACACTTATTTTTTATGCAGTGGTCAGTGTAATGAAAGTATAAAAATTAGTGGAGGTTTGTGTAGGTGTAAAAAAGTGAGGGGTAATTTGTGTAATTTCACTAAAACTCAGGGGGTGTCAGTGTAATTTACTCTATAGTTAATTTTGCTTTTAAAAAAATCACATTCTAATTCACTTTCATATTATATCAGATAATTCAAATTTTACACTAAGTTCACTAAAGCAAATTAGGGGTGTTTGAAGCAAATTGTAATGAGTTTGAGTTTTTTTATGTATTGAATTCAATGTATTTTTGTGTCATTTTTAATTCACCATGTAAGAATTGCAAAACAATGACGCTTAAAATTAATGTTCAATAATACTTTTGTACATTATCTATATGAGTACATTAGAATTAGGGGTGTAAAAATTCGGTTCGGTTTTTGGTGCATTTTAAACTTATCTACACAATAATTTGGTGCAAGAAAATCTACACAATAATTTGCTTTCCTCAATATGTGATATAAACTTATCTCCTACTCAAGCTTTAAGAGGTATTCAATGCTTAAAACAATGGATGCATGAGTAGTGACAATGATTAGTCATGGATTGTTGGACCAATTTTGACAAATCATAAATAAAAAATCTAAACTAATCATAATAAACAAAAGGATTGATGAATGATATACAAAAATGATCATCTTAGTTCTTAGTATTAAAGGAGTGAGAAAACTTGTGCATTGAATAGAGGAAGTTGACGGATATGTTTGTTCATCAACCTCAAATATTGCACATGAAGTCCTCAACCAAAATTGCAGCAAAAGCTCAACTCTTATATTCAAGAACAATTATTGTCCTCTTGATAGTACATGGAGCCCACTAATAATGATATCAAATATCACAAAAGTATCCAATCTCTCAATATCTACATGCAGTCCCACCACCTTCTATAAATTCGTGTTTATCATCTTCTTGCACAATTTTTTAGTTGTGTCCAAGGTTATTGATTTAAAAATATAATACATACATTAGTTTTGTTAAGTATGGATGGGGATCACCTGTCCCATTTGGTGTCCCCATCCAATCAAAAAATCTTATTTGATTAAAAGTAAAAATTATAATAACATAAGTTAATATTTGTACATTATTTTATGAAATTTGATTGACTTGGTACACGAAGACATGATTTTCTTGGGGTAGATGATCCTTTTCCTATAAAGTATATGTGATGTTTGTATTATAAGTTATTTTTTAGTACATTTTCTGAAATGTGATATTTGAGAATCTACATACACTAGAATATAGCAAAACAATCGTGCTTAAAATTATCATTCAACAGTGCTTCCAGATATGGTCTATATAAGTGCAATAGAATATATGGTTAAATTCAACGCTTTTGAAGCGTTGTAGAAAGTAGATATTTAACAGCATTCGCGGAAGCGAATGCTATTAAATGTCTACTTTCTAAATAAATCAATATCACTCTCAGACATTCTATCAAACACATGACAAATATGTCCAATCCACCATATTTACATGAGATTTGACAATAGAAATATTATTCTGAAAACTCAATTCATAAATCATTGCATGAACTTGTCTCCCTTAGTTCAAATCCATTAACCTAGAAGATTATATGCACTAATGAAATGGACGAAGGTGGTGAAGATGTATACGACTAATCCATAAATTTCTTGTCTCCTTTAACATGAAGAAATAAAATGATTTCTTGTCAACGACAAAAAGACAGATCATATTCAATATAATAAGAATCAAATCAAAATTTACACATAAAATAATGATGAAAAATAATAACCAAATACAAGAAATACACACAAAGATTGCAAGTTTGGTAAATCACTAACTACTCCAGCTAGATTCAACCTTACATATTCCTAATAATTTGCTCGAAGAGAGAAACTAAGAACAAAAGAGAAAAAAATGTAATCTACGGAGAATAATAATAATAAGATAAATAGAAAACTAAATGATATGTGTATTATTGTGTGTAAGATTTTGTTTTTAAATGGGCAAAGATTGGCACTCACTACATGTTGGGAACAAGCGAACAATCAAATAGTAAAGAGTATAGAGACAAGAGAATAATACAAGAGATTTGGTAACGAGATTCAGCCAATTGTGCCTACATCCCCGGGAGTGTTGAGCGGCTACCACTATATATTATTAGAGAATAAGGATTAGTGTTTTACTATTCTTCTCCTTGTTACATTAGGTTTACATAACATCAATATATATAGCCCTCTACCCTAACCCCTTTACATCAGCCCAAGCCCATAACTTGTATTGCTGTTATCTAGAGATATGAGTCATTGCACAACAATCTCCACCTTGGCGAATATCATCAATCTCCATCTTCCGCCATTGGGTTGGGGGCGCTCCATAGTCCATCATCAGTGAATGTTCAACAAGCTCAGGCAATGCCTGAACTTGTCCTCGGTAACCGGTTTGGTTAACATATCAGCTGCATTTTCTGAAGTGTGAACCTTATGCAATAGTATCTTCCCACAAGCTACCAACTCTCTAATCATGTGAAATCTCACATCAATATGTTTGGTCCTAGCATGATACACCTGATTCTTTGCCAAGAAGATAGCACTCTGACTGTCACAATGCAGCGAAACTCCACCTTGCTCAATGCCTAACTCATTTACTAGTCCCATAAGCCACAAGGCTTCCTTAGAAGCTTCACCAGCTGCCATGTACTCTGCTTCAGTTGTGGACATAGCAACAACAGACTGAACTGATGATCTCCACATAATTGGTCCACCTGCAAGGGTGAAGACAAACCCCGTTGTGGACCTTCTATCATCCAAGTCTCCTGCATAGTCCGAATCAACATAACCAATAACTGAAGGCTTACTCTGTTGGCTGCCAAACATGATACCGAGACCTGTAGTCCCCTTCAAATATCTGAAAATCCATTTGACTGCTTCCCAATGTTGCTTCCCTGGTTTCGACATGTACTTGCATACTTGACTAACTGCTTGTGCCAAGTCCGGTCTAGTACAAACCATATCATACATCAAGCAACCCATTGCACTGGCATCTGGAACCTTTGACATGTATTTCTTCTCTTCATCTGTCTTTTGACACTGATCTAAGGAAAACTTGAAGTGATTTGCCAATGGAGTGCTCACTACTTTAGCATTGTTCATATCAAATCTCTCTAAGATATTTTCAACATAGCTTTGCTGGGAGAGCCATAGTTTTCTAGCTCCCCTATCCTTGTGAATCTCCTCATATCAAATCTCTCTAAGATCTTTTCAACATAGCTTTGCTGGGAGAGCCATAGTTTTCTAGCTCCCCTATCCATGTGAATCTCCATCCCAAGAATCTTCCTAGTATCCTCTAAATCTTTCATGTCAAACTCCTTACCTAGCATGACTTTCAGCTCATTGATATCACTCAAATGATTAGCAGCAATCAACATATCATCAACATAAAGTAACAGAAAAATAAACGAACCATCGTCAAGGCTTCTCACATAAACACAACAATCATACTCACAACGCTTATAACCAAGCTTCAACATATAAGTGTCAAACGGCTTGTACCATTGTCTGGGAGACTGCTTCAACCCATATAGAGACTTCTTCAACTTGCAAACCAAGTGACTCTGTCCAGCTGCACTGAACCCCTCTGGTTGTGTCATGGAAATTTTCTCCTCTAATTTACCATGGCGAAAGGAAGTCTTCACATCCATATGTTCTAAGTACATATCCCGGCTGGCTACCAAGGCAAGCACTACCATGATAGAAGTGTGTCTCACCACTGGGGAGAAAATCTCATTGTAGTCGATCCCTTTCTGCTGTGAATACCCTTTTGCTACAAGACGAGCCTTGAACTTTTCCCCTTCTTTTTCTGATACTGCTGGCTTTCTCTTATACACCCACTTGCACCCAACTGCACGCTTGTCTGGGGCAATGAAACAAGCTCCCAAGTTTGGTTCTTCTGTAAACACTTCATCTCCTCCATCATGACACCTATCCATTGTTCTTTCTCCTGGCTGTTTATAGCCTCTTGAAAGCTACATGGATCTCCTGAACTGATATGGAGAGCAACTGAAGCCATATCCTCAAAGCCATATCTCTCTAGAGGTTTGATATGGCGTCTATCCCTGTCTCTAGCAAGTAGATACTCCTGCACACCTGAACTCTCTGCCTGAGAATCATCATGTTCTTGACTTGAACTAGTGCATGGTTCCTTGCCTTTATTCACCTGAACTATTTCATTGCTCACTGGAATCATATTTGATCCCAAAGTCTCTCCATTTGGCATGGGCACCTCTGTCAAAACTGACTGTTTCATCATGAAATCTTCATCAAACACTACATCTCTGCTTAACACCACATTTCTGGAAACTGGATCCCAGAACTTGAACCCCTTCACACCTTTGGTATATCCAATGAAGATACACCTCTTTGACTTAGGATCAAGTTTAGATCGTTCATCACTGGGTACATGTACATAAGCAGGACAACCAAATATGCGTAACATATTATAATTAACTGGGTTACCTGTCCGTACTTCTTCCGCAACTTTACCATCCAATGAAGCCCGTGGTGATCTATTGATGACATGACATGCCATCCTAAGTGCTTCTGCCCAAAATCCTTCGGAAAGTTCAGCATTCAGTCTCATACATCTGGCCCTCTCTGTAAGAGTTCTATTCATCCTCTCTGTAACACCATTCTGCTGAGGAGTCTTCTTCACTGAAAAGTGTCTCTGAATGCCATGTTCCTCACAGAATTTCTGAAGTTGTGAGTTTTTGTACTCTGTACCATTATCTGACCTCATGTATTTGATTTTCCTACCAGTCTGGTTCTCTACCTCTGCCTTCCAAACCTTGAACTTGGCAAAGACTTCTGACTTATGCTTCAGAAAATATACCCAGACCTTGCGAGAAAAGTCATCAACGAAAGTAACAAAATACCTAGAACCTCCTAGGGATGGTTCCTGAGTGGGTCCCCAAACATCAGTGTGGACATAATCTAGAATGCCCCAAGTCCTGTCTTGGTCCTTGCACAAATCTAGCTTGCATTTGCTGACTCCCCTCAACAGTCCTCTTTTGCATAGTTCTGTCATACAATGCACACTCATGTGTTCCAAATGCACGTGCCATAATTTTGTAGCATCATGGTCTGAATCTACTGAGATCTCTTCAGCCACTCCAGCAACTCCACCTACAACTGTTCTCCATAACAACTTGTAAGTGTTCCCTACAATCCTGTTATCCTTCATCACAGTCAGAGCACCTTTGCATACTCGAAGAATATCACTGTCCCCATCAGCT
Organism: Lupinus angustifolius; assembly: GCF_001865875.1. Lineage (NCBI taxonomy): Eukaryota > Viridiplantae > Streptophyta > Magnoliopsida > Fabales > Fabaceae > Lupinus > Lupinus angustifolius. The sequence continues at coordinate 178,641 of NW_017727850.1, forward strand.
CTATAGCTAAACCCTTTGGCCTGCAATGTCCCCAAAGAAACCAAATTCTTCTTCAAATCTGGTATGTGCCTAACCTCACATAACGTCTTCACTACACCATCATCCATCACAATTCTGAGTTCTCCCATACCAATAATTTCACATGCTTTATTATTTCCGAGATACACGAAACCAAAATTGCCTGCCCTGTATGTGGTGAACCATTCCCTGTTAGGCGTCATGTGGTGGGAACAACCAGTGTCAAGTATCCACTCATCTGTATTATGATTTGATGATACAGATAATAGATCAACTTCACTGTTGTAACTAGAGTCATCATTATGTGCAACATGTGCAGATGTAGATACTCCATCTTTCCCCACCGGCTTGCTAGGACTCCATTCATTGGGACAATCCTTTTTATAATGCACAGTCT
>NW_017727850.1:179155-199585 GCF_001865875.1 Lupinus angustifolius
CACCTTCCTGCATCTTCAGGCCATAGAGTCTCTGTTTCAAATACAACTTATTTGTTAGAGACTTGGACATGAACCACTTCTCAAATGTCTCCCATACCTCTGTTGGTGATGTCAGATCCATAACATGATACATCACCTCATATGATAGACAGAGCCGTATGGTGATATATTGGAACCTCTACACAAAAGTTCACCAACAATCGTCCTCTTCAATACTCAGTCAAACTGAATCTTGAAGTTTCCTTGGAAAATCTCAACCGCTACCACCATTGTATACTCTGACAATCCTAGTTCAAAAGAACTATCATACTCCACCATAAGGAGTATACCCACAACACACACATTGCGTCAATGCTAACTAATGTTTATGCCACATCCTTGCATCCAAGCCAATGCCCATGTCACGCCCCTGCATCTCTACTAATGCTCGTGTTACAACTTGCATAAAAACCAATGCCCATGTTACACCCTACATCAAAGTCAGTCAACACCTTTGTACTTTTGTGGATCTGCTAACAATTAATATCTTTCACTATGACGTCTCATATACGTCATTATGATATTCTCTTTCTCATCTCCAATGAGAACATTCTCTCAACATCTAGAGAGATATTGTCAACATCTAACTCAACACCACAACACTACAAATGTTGTTTGAATGTATGACTTTTAATAACACTCACAAAAACAAGCGATGTTAAATGTGTGACTTTTAGCCACACTCACTAAAGAAGCAAGCGACGTTGAATGTATGAATGTACGAATATATGACTTTTAACAACGCCCACTGAAGCAACCGTTGTGGAATGTGTGACTTCTAACAACGCTCATTGAAACAAATGTTATTAAATGTGAATGTATGACTTTTAACAATGCTCACTGAAACAAATATTGTTGAATAAATCCAACAATCTTCCCTCAAGTGTGCGTACCACACATTTTCCGGTCTGCTCTCTCTGAAGTCCACCATGTCTCAGCCGAACCATCGACTCTTATACCACTTGTTGGACCAGACTATGACTACGGAACCTCCAACCATTGGGGAGTTCCATGTTACCAATATATGGGAAGAGTGGAGAGTCACAAGTAAGACACCATGTCCTGAACCAAAACCTTAAGGCATGAGTTCCATTAGTATTTTCTATTTATAAATTTTTTTAGTCCTCCTCTCATATCCAATGTGTCACTTCACACTTGAATAAATTCAACAATACCAATAATTTAATTTTACAATCTAATATTCGGATCTGAATAAATGAGAATCTAAGACTGCCTCTTTACATTTTTATATTTATGGGAATGTTATTTTCTAGGTATTTTTACTTATTTTCTATCACACAAAACTATTTAATATTATATTCTCAAGTCATATGTTCGACAATGTAAAAATATCAAATACCACCAAAGTCTCAAGTAATGAGGCAAGAGTCATCTATACTGACTTTAATACCTTGAATTTTTTAGAGTCTCAATTAAAAATATATCAATTTTTTTGTACTACCAAAAGTATCCTATCACCCTATATGTAAAGAACTAATTTTTTCGAGATGCGTGATTGTGTCTTCCAAGAAATTTCACTCACAAGAATCAAACTATTGATATTTTGGTCATCCTATGGATTTAGTAACCTTATATCCTATTGATATTTAATTTATTATTATTTTATTATTTTTTACTTACTCTCATCTTTATGAAAATACTCCTTCAAGTTAGCACTTTTCTTTCATTTGTAGCTTATAAATATGTACAATACAATTTTGTGGTCCTTCTAAAAATTGTAAATAATTGATCAAACTCTCTTATATGGGTAGATGTTGATAACACTGACATTATTGAGTTATGATGATTTTACACTTAAAAAATAGATTATGAGATCACATGTTGCCTGTGAAAACTTTGTCGCAAAATTCCTAAGATTCTAAGATTTTTTATAAATTATTTAATATTGATAACACATTTATTTTTATGTAAAAATTATACCCTATCATTTTCAATGAGCAAGAGAAAATTAATTTGAGATGTCAATTTTGACATTTTACTGTTGATGGTGTTAGCTATTCATGTTTGAAAATGTTAAGTGCCAAATTGTTAAGGAAAATTAATTCCTTTGGGGCACTTAGCGCGTATTTATGATGTCATTACATACAATTCTCAATAACTTAGATAATCTTGTATTGTTTAGGAAATTACTCATGTTTTATTCTTTGTAGGTTTAGGAATGATGAACAAAGGAGGAAAAAAGAGAAGAATAAGCTTATGAACAGAACAATCCTTACCCAAGCGAGGGAATGGTCGCTCAAGCCATAATTCAGAAGAAAATCACCAGAAAATACTGACACCTCTCGCTCAAGCGAGGGACTGTCGCCCAAGCGCCAATTGAAGGTCAAAAACCTGATAGCTTCTGTTTCTCCCTCGTCCAAGCGAGGTGTTCAAGCAAGGAATGGACTTTTTCTCTCGCTCAAGTGAGAATTCTTAGCTTGAGCGAGAGAGTGACAGTTGGAACTTGATATAGGCAGTTCTGGACAGCAAGGGGGTTATCGAAATATTTCTGAAGCATATTTGACACGAAAATAGAGAGAAACACAAGGATGTTAGGATAGAAATCGTGGAAACGATTCTACTTCGCATTATTCCTTGTATAATTTCATGATTCGAGCGTTGTAATAGCGAGAACGAGTGATTAGATCTTGTTGTGGGATTCAGAATGTAATCTTCTAACCTTTGTACTACTGGATTTGATTCGATTATAATTGTTATTTGATTTTGGGAAGTTCACCCCGTTCTTAATGCATGAATTTACTTCGGTACTAATTTCTTGTTCTTGGGTTCAAGTTTAATTGGAAAGTTAAATTTGACACTGAACGTGGATCATCTTCCTTTATACATCATTGCTTTAGGAATGGAGAATGATGTATGAATTGCTTTTACATGGAACTTAATACTAATTAATCGGTCAAATATCCAAGAAATTGGTATTTGAGTGATTACCTAAGGATTTTACACTCAAGGGATTGATGTGAATGATTTGAATGATAAGTGCATCTGAATCAGTAACATCACAAGTCACTTGGAATTGAATCCATGGATGTCAATGGGAAAAAATGATGCATTTCGATCCCAATTTATTTTACTTGTTTTTTGTTTAATTTATGATTTTTCACAACTAAACACAAAATTTTATAAAAATATCATTGTAAATATATACTCAATTCATTCTTGTAGGAATTAGTATAAATCTAGTTTGCTCCCTGAGGACGACATCCCAGTATTTTACCAAATTTTATTACGTGGACGATACGGTGCACTTACCGTTCCATAAATATCCAACCGAAAACCCCTCAACCATCTAAGTATTAAGTACAACTTTGACAATATGAGGAAATTGAATACATATTATTTGCTTGATTGAATTATTCATCTTACATTAACTATTATGATTAGCTACTACAAAATATCATCTTCACCAATGAAGACTTGTTGCATACAGTGACAATTTATATTAAAAATGAAATTACTGAAAATTTAATTTCTAATTACTTCATTGATAGGTTAAGTCTTTAAAAGAATGAAAAGTAAAATTTTAAATGAATCTACATTTTTCTTTAACGTTTATAATTGTTAACTATTGTTACTAGAATTAATATGTCATTTTAAAACTTTGAAACAATCACGAATATATTTTTTATTTTTTGTTACTCAATTAATCTCAATTATAAATTGTAATTAAATGTTGTTGTTCCTCCTAAATTTTACTTCAAAATATCCCACTGTTTGGACGGGTACACATCTGTTGTTCAACAGTTTGTGTCACTCCATGTGCAATGAATTTGTGATTGGTGAAAAAAAAATATTTAAGTTAAAATTTAATTATTAAATATTTTTCTAACCAATACAAGCTTATGGTACATGAAGTGGTATAAACTATGGGATAACAGAAGTGCTCCTGCTTGGACATGTACAAACAATAGATTTTTTTTAACCAACATTAAGGTTAGTTGGTTCCATGGACTCATTATGGGTAGGTTAGAAGAGATCTTAATTATGACTCAAGTAATGCTAAAATTACTTATAAATTAGCTACTAACATAGTCCTCATACCATCGGCAGAATTGAATTCACAACCTTATGAATTCAATATTTATTTTTGAAATATTTTATATTGAAAAATGTTTTGATTACAATATTCGTTAGAGACAATAAGTGTTTCTCCCTTCCTATATATCTTGGAAATGTCCATATAAAATGGAGAAAGAAAAAAATAAGGACATAGATGAATAATCTTTTGTTTCTATTTATAAGTACTTATAATCAATTTATACATATTAAGAAAATGAATAGGGATCCACTTACTCTAAGAGTAAGTTTAAACTTACTCTTCATCATAGTCTTCAATTTTATGGATGTTTAATTGTTTAGATCTACTCACTACTTCGAATCATTTGATTTTCCTAGAATTAATGGCTATGATGAGAAGTAAGTGTAAAAAACTTACTCTTAAAGTAAGTGTAAAAAACTTACTCTTGAAGTAAGTGTATTCTCCCTTAAGAAAATTGGTAAAAATAGTTGTAACTATCAAATCGTTGTCCGAACTTACAAACAACTATAGTTCACAGTCTTAACTGAATAAAAGGTTAAACCATTTTAAATTGTCAATTTTTTTATCCTAACATATTAAACTTGGATAACCAAAATAACCGGGGAAGTAAAACAAACAATTCACTTATTTGTTAAAGAAGCTAAACACTATTCCAACATAATTATATATACTTATGCATTTATAAATAATTATATACATAATTAGTTATATATATGATATCTTCTAATATGATTGAATAATTTAATCGGTTAAATTAGTTAAACTTAATATAAATATATCTTTATATTTGACTTCTAACTAGAATTTCCTAATATGATCATGAAACTATTATATCAAATACCTCATTCAATGAGGAAACAATTGAACTTATAATTATGAGGGATAAATAGGGTTTATTACAACTTGGAGGAGACAATAAATCATAAAAAGAAACTCTAAACAGCAGGCCAATGCCCTAACCATACACATTTTCCTGATGAGTTGTTGAATGTGGAGAAGGTAAAGACTACATAGTCATTGTACGCTCTACTTGACGTACTACCTCGTTAAAACTTCCACATGCAAACCAACAACATAACCAAACAATTCAAGACCTTAACCCACAATGCACAAAAATATATATAAAAAAGAAGATTTCATACCCCATAAACCAATAAAAAATGTAGTTGGTGTCAAATGTAATGAAGTTTGAATCATTGAATCAATTAAATAACCATCTCTCCCACCAATCCATCACCATCATACTTAAGAAAATTAAATAATGTGCCTTCCTCTCTTCATGACAAGGCATTCAAAGTCCCAACTAATTAAACCAAAAATAAAAGAGTGAAATATCTATATATTGTGAGTATAAAGCATGATTTATATATAGTAACTACATTATTCATCATTCATTTGATTTTTTTTAAGACTAATGATGATTAAATATGAATGATGAATGATTCAGCGACAATATATAAAACTGTTACACTATCAATGCGTATATTTTCTCAAAATAAAATTACTTCTTCCACACATTGATACCACCATCAGGACTAGAACCACATCACTAGGAACTAGGGCAATTCAAGGAAGCCTTAATTTGATGGATAGTGGTGCTAATAAGATTATTAACAGTTGTTATTGAATCCATGTTGAGTTTTGCTGATGGCAAATTACTCACTAGGATTTGGAATGCAACTGTGATAAGTGAACCACCACTTCTACCTATGTTTGTGCTTGTGTTTGAGCTTGTTGATGCTCCATCTACTCCTCCTTGGTCATGTTGGCCATCATGGGAAATGGAAAACCCAGATGGTAGTAAGGGAATGTATGAAGGATCTTCACCATTCATTGCTATATTGATGGATGGAATATCAACTGGGCAATATACCACAAGTGCACCAGAAGAATCAATACAACTCTCTTGGAGTATTAACATGTTGTTCTGAGTAGTGTTGAAAGCCTATCATATATGTAAATGGATTAGTTACATATTTTAATAGAAAATGCTGGAACCACATCTTGTGCCAAACTTTGTACTTCGTATACCCCTTGTTCTCATTTGTTAAAAAAATGTAAAGTTAATATATATTTAATTTATATTTTATTTTCTTAACTAATGAAAAAACAAGAGTACATGAAGTGGTATAAAATTTGGGATAGAAGATATGCTTCCTAAAATGTTCATCTCACACTGGTTATAATGTAGGACACCACTATTTACACATACTTTGCAGCAGAAAAATCTTCTGATAAATAGTTATAAAGTAGCTGTGAATAGTGGCATTAACAAAACTAGTCTGAGATTATCATTATTCTAACTTCAATTTAGACTTGAAAGGAGGGATATCTTACTCGAAGAATCGATATTCGGTTACCAGGGTGAGAACCATTTGCTATGTGTGCCACCTCTTGCACAGGATTACCATTGGAAAGAACATCCCACTAAAACAAACAAGTGTAAAGAAAATTTAGAAGCATTATTTCTAAGGTCAAAACATCAAAGAAAGTTGATAAAATCAATGTCAAAACCTGGGGTCTTTTTCTATCATCCTTGAAAAAATTGAACACAATGTGTGGAGAGATAGGGAGCCAAATAGTAGTGGCAGCACTTAGAACCACACCATTAGGTTGTCCAGGATCTGTGCTTTTATGGACAGTGACTCTAACTCCAACCTCATCTAACCCAGAGAGTATGGTCCATCTTTGACCATTTGATGTGCTAATATTGGCACAAAAATTTGTGACCATCCTTTGAGCAAGTTTCATAGTGCTTTTCTTCCCCTCAGATGATGTTATAGCTGAAATTCAACCACTTGTTGTTCAAATTTATATATGTACTAAAATTAACCATGACAACATTTATGTGAATATATTTGATTAACAAACAATAAAAATGACAGTTCATTGTATAAGACTCTAACTTAGTGAGATTTGGGAAGAGTAAATATACGCAAACTTACCTCTGCAAATGGAGAGGATATTTCCAATATTTGTTAACAAGCAACAATGGGAAACAAATATATATTTCCATTAATTTTTAAATGGGTATGTAGTAAAAAGATAAAAGTGAGAGATATAAATATATATATAGTATCAAGAATATGATATTCAAAACTTGTTCAAATAAAAGAATATACATACCTCCTCCAAGATCACGGGTAGGATTGGGTGTAACCATTTGGCAAGCAATTCTTTCACATGTTCTCTGAAGTGTAGCAAGCCATCTTTCAGACCCAAATGCCAATCCACTATATATCAAGTTTCTGAAAAACCTATGGGGAAGAGTTTTGTCTTCAACCTCTACATGTTCAATCCATGTAACCTACACGACAACTTAGATATGTGACTACAAAATTACAAATATCTACTACATAATTGTATCAAAGTAGACAAAATTAAAGTGAAGTTTTCTAAAAGTAAGTCATTTAATGGATTATGATAACAATGCACTTTTTTATATCAAGGGTGAATATACCATTATTCACCTTAGAGACAATCTCTCAAAATATAGTTTAAGCTTAGCTTGGAAAATATAGTGTAAGGTTACCTTGAAAAATATAGTGTAAAGTTACCTTGGAAAATATAGAGTAAGGTTACCTTGGATTGCCCATTTGAGAAGTCTTGAATTAAACACCCAGAAGGAAAACGATGAGAGCGAAATTGTGGAGCAAATTGGTTGTCTTGTGGAAAATCATATGAAACATCAACAATTGCCCATGTTCCTTGCTCAATTTGCTGCGAATAACGAAGGAAGTAGAACTCTCTAGTAGAAACATGTGGAGACAACACTTGCAACTCTTCATACATCTAAATAAAAATGTTATGCATGAGAAATTTTATGGTAATCCAATCTGAAAGACGTGATTAAATAGTACTTAATTCCAACTTACCAGCTGCAATGAACCACTGTTACCACCCATGATACCTGATGATATAACCTCAATTGTCCTTGCAGCTGAAACAATTGTAGAAAAAAGTTCCCTCCACTTGTTCTGCAAAATCAATTATCAGATTAATTTGAGCAATTCATAAAATTTAACTAAAGGTAGCTGTCAAATTATTAAAAGAAAGAATAATAACTACTTACTGCATCCGTGAACATTTCAGCCAAATTTGAGCTATTCATCATAACAACGATTGAATCTCTCGACGCCTCAACGCGAAAATTAGGATTCTTGAGGTGAGTATTAGCCTTGGGGAACATTCTTTCATATATCTCAAGATTAAGAACATCTTTTCCATCAGTGGCAGACTTGATCCATAAGGGATCATTTGTGTGCAAGAGCCTCAGAAATTCTTCTAGGGCATTTGTAGCAATAGTTGACATATGAGACTTATCCATTTCTGAAAGGGAACCAGGTTGATATGGAAAATTTGGCATAGCATTAGAACAAGTCCCTTGGAGAAGATCTAGATCAAGAGAAGAGTTAATGTCACCACCAATGCCAAATAACCCTTGTTGAATTCCGAAGGGACTAGTCCCCATAGACAATTCTAGAGGGGACATATGAATAGGTAGAATTGAAGGGAGTTGAGAAATTGGTCTTCCAATGTACTTAGCTGCAATGCTAGAAACTCTATCAAGCTGCAACATTGAATTAATTCACACTTATATACCAATTCCAATTCATACACAATCCCTAAATATAATAATATTCATATATATATCATAAAAGGACAGTGATATATGATTACCTCTTCTTTGAGGTGAAGATTCTCTAATCTCATCTTTTGATCATCAAAATAAGAATCTTCGTTGAGAGGAGCAGGACCACAATTAGGGCATATACAATTTTTCAAGGCCTCCCTGAAAGCAATGTTTTCGCAACGTATCTTGTCATTCTCTGCTCGTAGTGTGGAGTTATCTTGCCTCTCATGTTGGGCCTGAGTTATTTCCATATATTATTACAAATGATAAGGTAATCAAACTAACATTACACTTTGATGTCAGTCAAAAGGCCAAGAAATGTATGCAAAAAAAGAATATATTTATCGGTTAATAAAATGACAGTCTAATGCATGAGGTTCATGCTTAATTAGTGAGATTTAAAAAAGTAAATGTACATAACTTTATCCTCGTAAGCCGATAGACTATTTCTAAATTTAACGAAAGCATAAAAAGGAGATTTATGTGATTAATTTGAAACAAACATATTTACCTTCAGTTGGGTCCTTCTATTTTGGAACCAAAATTTTATTTGTCTAGGTGCTAGACCTAGTTCCCTGCTTAGCTGCATCCTTTGCTTCTCATCAGGATGCGGGCACTCTTTGAACATTCTGAAGAGAAATATCATACAATAAATAAACATTAACATCTTTGTTATCATATGCGTGCAAATTGAAAGTGTGAAACTATACTATATAGCATACTACTAGAATAAATATATATAAGCTTACGATTCAAGCCTTTGAATTTGATTAGAAGTATGACGATGGTAACGTTTATTCCTCCTCTGGGAATCAGAACCTTCATCGTGGTCATGTTGATGGTGGTCTCCAGGGGAGTGGGACCCACGTCCTCCTCTTGCATACTCCATTTTTTTCCTGTGACTAATTACTTGTCTGAATCAGCTACTTCCGTAACACAAAACAATAAGATCAATATGAGAATTGGAAATTTTGTGCTGTCTGTTTTAGTGGGTGAGGAGTATCAATATTATGATTATGCATGCTCACTGTAATTATTTACCTAATATGACATGAAATATAAGATATCCACATGTATATGATTAATTCGAGCATACTAAAACTCATACTATAAGTCTTATATATATAGTAATTAATAAATAGAAAAACAAAACTAGCAAAGGAAAAAGGCTACTAACTATTCACGGAATTTTTTAAAAACAAAATGATAGGTTTCAATGATTGTCGCCACCTATATTATATATCTGAATAGGAAAAATTGGAAAACATGTACATGTAAAAAAAAAAATTACATTTTGTATGTGAAAACTATTTAGATCTGAAAGTCGTTATGCATAAGGTGGAGATAGAACCATAGACGCTCATAGTACACCCGTTCTAAGATGATTATCAAAGGTTACATTGCTGTTTTTAATAACTTTAACATATTGAATTTACCCTTAAAAATAATTAATAATATATAACGAATTAAGATCGAGTAAAATATATACACAAAAAATGCATAGATTACCAAATTTTATTTTTGGTCCTTGGTAGAATATAATTCATCATGCTCCTTTGTATCTCCACAATAGGAAACTGAAGCAAATGTGACAAAAATGCTTGTGGATAAGTTGATTTTATTTTTTTAAAATACTTTTTTCCGTTTTTTTGAAATATTGATTTGCATTTATTAAATTTTTGAGTCATTAAAATAAGATCAACCATCCATCATGTTGAAATAATTGCCTTTTTAATTTTAAAAATTGAATCTTCTTTCATTTTGATATATTAAAAATCACAAAAAAACAAAATAGTTTCGCATCTTCTAGACACATAAGTACATCATCAACATAACATAAGTTAAATTCTTATAACTTAGCAATGTTTTCTTTGATGATATATTTATATATATTAATAAACGGCTAAAATATTATCTGTAGCCTTTTATAACATAATAGCAATATCTATTGTTTTAAAGCAAAACTATATCTCGCACGAATGATGTTAAAATAAAAACAGGAAGAAAAAAAAATAATTATTTAACTATTATAACATATTTTTGTTGATGCAGAATATAATTGAAGATAACAAATCCTTATTAATCTAAGACATCATATCATGACCTTCAATTGCCACCAACATTTTCACATTGGTTACATAAACCACAATCACAATTTAAAATAATCATATGATATACCTCAACCTACCTATTAGAGAATAGGTTGGCAGAAAGATGGTTTCACAGAGATCGCCTGAGAATACACAACCACTACCTGAAACGTCTGAACGCGTGGTGGACGGAGTTGCCGCCGTTGATAGTGGCAGAAGGGAACTACACAGTCTGCTTCATAGTGATTGATATATGATAACAACTTCAGCAGATAATGGTGATGACTTTGAATATAGTTATTTTGGTTATTGTAATGGTAATTGGTTGAAGATGACAATAGTAATGAAATTATAGTGATTTGAAGTTGAAAGGAAAAATGAATCCTCCTAGTGTTGAATGAGAATTGGAGATAGAAAATGAAGAATAAGTGAATATGGGTCAGCCAGAAAATGAAGCTAGGTTTTGAGCAAACAATGATTATAGGTAGTGTGGGGGAAGATCATTTATTTTCACTTTGGATCACTTTATTATTTGTATCAATTTTGTATCAAATCTTTATTATTCTCATTAATCTATATGATTTAACAAATCTTTTTTTCTCCTTCATTCTCTCGTGATCAAATTGTTTTCTTCCTTTATTCATTTGGAACCCACCCTCTTAGACGGATATCTAACTCTTTATACACCACCCACCCTCTTAGTGGTTATTCACTTCGCCAACTTTTCGGTTTGGCTTTTGAGTTAGAGATATAATAAAATGTGTAAGTTATATGGGTGGGTTTGCTTTTAAAGCATTTCACAATTGCAAAGTATAGAAGAAATAATGAATAAAAGAAAGAAAAAATAAAGACATGCAATTCTCAACCAAAGATAAGACATTATAGGCTAATAGGCAACATTAGATGACACCACAAAGAAATTAAATTACCTCTGTGGTAGCTTGACTTTTATGTGCAACCTCATATAAAGAAATTATGATATTTTTCTGTATTAAACTAAGAAAGTGGTATTTTTTATGCACTATCATCAATAGTATCTTTTTACTTGTTTGATACTATCAATAGTATCTTCTGTCAACAAATATCACTTCTAAAAATTAAACCCTTGACTTTACATTATTAGACTAACGTCTAATCGATAGAAAGTGATACTTTGAGTTATATCAATATATTTCTGAAATTATCAAACCAATAATATTTTGTGTATACTAACAAAAGACACCAAAAACAAACATCTTCCGCTTTAGGTAAAAAAAAAGAGAGAGGATAAGTTATGCCTATTAATTTGTTTCACTTTTGATACTTCATTTTGATGTATATTTTATTACGTCACTCCATGTGCTAAAATGTTGGAATTGGTAAAAAGTTTGTAGTTTATTAAATTTGGATTTTTAATATTTTTGTTTGGACTAATCTTAATACTTTGGTATATGGAGGGACAGAAGCAACAAGTTTTCGCCCATAAGCAATGAGTGTTAGTTCCATTAAAATATATTTTGTTCAAAATACATAAAGATAGAATTTTTATTTTAACCGAAAAGTGCTATTGCACAAATATATTAGAATAGGTAGTCAAGATACAAAAGCAAACCATTACAAGTATTTGAACCTATAATTAGGAAGGTCATTCCTATTCCTATAGAAATCCTCCTTGATGAAGGATGACATGACATTTCACCAATTGTTCGACCTACTCCTAATATCAAAGGTAGCTAACTTATCTGTACAAGAATTACCCTCTCTAAAGATATGAGATATGACTAGATTCATAGAAGCAATCTTAGATTTGCACATATCCCATCTATTTTGAAGCTTCCAAGGATAGTTGCATGACCTTTGAAAATATCCACTACCATTATGGAATCACACTCTAACCACAAAGAAGTCCAACCTCTACAATAAGCAAGTTCCACGGTTGCAATGGCAGAGTGAAGTTCTGCATAAAGAGAGTTATGTATCAGCAGGTAGGAGGAGAAGCAAGCTATGAAATCACCACCATTGTCTCTAAAAATGCCACCTCCCCCTGCTGGACCAGGAAAGCCATGCGTGAAAGTGCAAAGTGTCAAGTAGAGCACTATTGAATTGTCCATGTTTTGATGAAGACAAGGATTTAATGAAAGCTTGAAGATGACTCAACAAATCAACATGTCGTGGACTCAAGAGTTACATATCTAGACTAGGTTCTTTAATAGAGTTATTTTTAGAAGTCTAAGATGTGTGGCTTAGATATTGAATCTAGGTTAGGTAAACCTAGATGCAATTCTCACAAGCCTTAAGAATAATCATCTAATTTACATGAGACATTCCATCTAGATCATTATGTGTTCATGCATTAATCATACATGTTACTTGTGCATCTAAGGCATAATATATTGGCAAAACATGTATAGGTGATAAGCATAACATATAGGTTGTTTACCATTTAATCATTTAGCTGAAAATGTGCTAGTTAATTAATTAAGGGGTGTTTTAATCGATTAACGTGATTACAGTTTTAACAGATAACTGAAAACCTAAAAACAGTTATTCCCAACAACCCGTTAATCGATTAAAAGGGCACTTAATCGATTAATTGGGTCTCAAAAATATTTTCTATATAAACTATGTTTTTAGATCATGTACTACGCATCATATCATTCATTTTTAGAATTGCTAGTTGCATATTTTCCATGTTTAATTGTGTCATATAGGCAGAGTGAAATGCATTATGAGATAGTGAGAGATAATACCATGCTTAGGCTTTAATTGTCATCTTATTGCATGTTGTTTAATATGCTAAACATTTCTATCTTTTCTTGCATGTTTCTTGCATTTCTTTAAGAGAATTTTAGGGTAGAAATTCTATGTTTCTGTATATTAATAAACTCATACATATTCATGTTAACTTGTGAGTTTTGTATAGGATTTTTAGCTGAGTTTTAATTGTAATATTTTGAGCAACACTATGCTTTATAATACTCTGTTTTTGTACTATTTTTATAATAAGGGAATTTGTCTCTTGGTGTCTTACCACCTAAGAGATTCAGTGAATCTTCACCAAGACTTAGATGTCTTGAGTTTAGAACGAGTTCTTGACTGGGACTAATCGTAAGAAATGTTTTCTTAGGCGATTAGGATAGTCAAACCAAGAAAATGGATTCTTGGATTCAAGAAGGGAGCCTCTAAGTGTTTGTATTGGAAGTTTGCATGTAACTATACATTCTATTCAACATTAGTGAAGAAAATCTCCCGATATCAGAAGGGGAGACCTGAATGTAGTTTGCAAGTGGACCCGTAAATGAACCAGGATAAAATTCCTTGTTGCGGGATTTTTCTATCCCTAATCTCTTTACATTTCAAGTCTTATAATTGTATGATATTAGCTGATATTTTGGATACTATTAGGTTTCTGTATCTTGTTTAATTATGTACAAAAATATATGCTTTATCTTTTCTTGAATATCGGTGAGTGGTTGTGCAATAAGCCATTCTGCAACTTGTTGTTTTTCTGTGAATTAATCGATTAAAGCAAGGTGTTAATCGAATAACTACAGCTTTTTCCAGAATAGGACTTTGGTGCGAAAAGCGGTAATTGATAACTGCGACACCTATTCAACCCCCCTTCTAGGTGTGTTCTATCCACTGATACCTAACAAGTGGTATCAGAGCTAGTACGACTTGCTAGCTAAACCGCATATGCGTGACCTTTAAGATAAAAATGGGTTCCACCAACCCCTTTGGCGGTGATGACGTATCCATTAACCGCCCTCCCATATTCAGTGGCGAAGGATACGCCTACTGGAAAGTCTGGATGAAAATATTCATATAAGCCATTGACTCGGATAATTGAGAATCCGTAGTCAACAGACCCTTCGTCCCAATGCATCTAGTGGATGATGAACCTAAATAAAAACCCAAGAGTTTATGGACCGAATGAAAGTGCAAGTGTCAAAGTGTTGCACTATTAAATTGCCTATGTTTTGATGAAGACAAGGATTCATTGAAAGCTTGAAGATGACTCAAAAAATCAACACGTCATGGACTCGAGGATCTTGTATCTAGACTAAGTCTTACAAGAGTCACTTTTAGAGTATAGATATGTGTCTTAGATATTGAGTCTAGGATAGGTAAACCTAGGTGCAGTTCTCACAAGTCTTAAAAATAATCAAATCATTTACATGAGACATGCCATCTAGCTTATTATATGTTCATGCATAAATCATACATGTTATTTGTGCATCATAAGCATGATATATTGGTAAAACATGCATAGGTGATAAGCATAACATATAGGTAATTTACCATTTTATCATTTAACTGAAAAATATACCAGTTAATCGATTAAGTAATGAGTTAATCGATTAATGTGAAATCAGTTTTAATAGATAACTGAAAAACTGAATTCAATTATTCTCAACCATTCTCAAACAGCCCGTTAATCGATTAAAAGGACACTTAATCGATTAACTGAGTATCAAAAAGCTTTTCTATATAAACTGTGTTTTTAGGTCTTGCACCATACATCATATCATTCATTTTAGAATTGCTAAGTTGCATATTTTTCATGCTCATTTGTATCATTTTAGGTAGAGAGAAACGCATAGTGAGATAGTATCATGTTTAGGGTTTAATTGTGATCTAATTGCATGTGATTAATGTGTTAACATTTTCTATCTTATTTTACATGATTCTGCATTTCTTTAGAAGAATTCTAGGATAGAAATTCTCTATTTTCGCACATCAATTAACTCATACATATTCATGCTTACTTGTGAGTCTTGTATATGGTTTTTAGCTAAGATTTAATTGTGATATTTTGAGCTATATTGTGTTTGATAATACTCTGTTTTTTGTACTGTTTTTAGTGTTGTAATAAGGGAAATTGTCTCTTGGTGTCGTACCACCAAAGAGACTCAGTGAGTCTTCACCAAGGCTTAGAGGTCTTGAGTTTAGAATGTTTATTGGTTGGGGCTAGATCGTAAGAAAAGTTTTCTTAGGCGATTAGGTGAGTCAAACCGAGAAATTAGGTTCTTGGATTCAAGAAGGGAGCATCTAAGTTTGTGTACTGGAAGTGTGCAAGTAAAAATACATTCGTTTCAATATTAGTGAAGAAAATCTACCGAGATCAGAAGGAGAGGCATAGATTAGTTTGCAAGTGGACCCACAAACGAACCAGAATAAAATTCCTTATTGGGGCTTTTTCTATCCTTAATCTCTTTAATTTCAAGTTATAATAATTGCCTAATTTTAGCTAATAATTTGTATATTGTAAGATTGCCATATTGACTTTAATTATGTTCAAGTATATTTGCCTTATATGTATCTCATTATCGGTGAGTGGCTGAGCAATATGATGATTTATTTCGGGTTTCGCAATGTCAAAGTGCCAAAGAAATGTGGGACACCTTACAAGTGACTCATGAAGGCACTAGCAAAGTCAAGTGTGCCAGGATGAATGCCCTGACACATGAGTACGAGCTTTTTCGTATGTCGCCAAGTGAATCTATCAGCGACATGAAAAAGCGATTCACACACATAGTAAACCATCTAGTTGCTCTAGATAAATGTTTTACCAAAGGAGAATTAACTAATAAAGTTTTGTGTTGTCTTGATAGGAGATGACAACCTAAAGTAACAACTATCATGGAATCCAAGGATCTTGACTCCATGCCTTTGGCAACATTATTTGGAAAGCTTCAAGAGCACGAGATGGAGGTTGGTCGCTTGATGATGCATGTGGAATCAGACCGTAAAAAGAAAATCATATCTCTCAAAGCAACAACGTCTCAACCTATTGAAGAGAAAGAAGATGTTGATTCTGATTCATACATTGATGATGAAACATTGAGCCTTCTTGCATGAAAATTCGGAAAATTCTTAAAGAAATGAGGCTTTAAACGGTTTCAGAAGAAAGAAGCGTGTGAGTCAACTAGAAAAGGCAAAGGTAACAAAGAGCGCTTCACTTGCCATGAATGTGGTAAGTCAGGACACATGAGGTTTCAATGTCCTACTTACCTCAAGAAAGTTGATTCGGAAAAGAGCACTCCTTGAGACTTCAAGTCAAAGAAAGCCTACATAGTCTGGGATGTACCAGAGGAGGATACAACATCAAGCACCTCAGATGAAGAGGAGGCCGCCAAAATATGCTTAATGACCAGAACAAATGAAGCTTGCAACTCAGAATCAAAGGAGGTAAACAATGAGGTATACTCTTATTAGGATATATTCCCCATATGTAACTCGGCCTAATAAGAAATTTTATAATAAGAAGGTCCCTACATGCTTTTTTTGTGGCATACATGGCCAAACTTCCTACTCTTGTTACATTAGGAAATATGGAATACCTAGTGGTGTATATGTCTGGATGAAAAAGGGAGATGACTCCCTGGTTACTAACAGAAAATGATCCAATATAAATTGGGTACCTGAAAAAGGTAAGTGATCTATTTTGCAGGTATGTCTACGAGCACATGGACAACATTAGTATCTTGATAGTGGATGCTCGAGACATATGACATGAGATAGATCAAAATTCCAAGATCTATCCTTGAAATAAAAAGAGTTTGTCATGTATGGAGACAACAACAAAGGAAATATACTTGGCACCGGGACAATTGGCAACTCAACCTAGGCTGTTATCGATAATGTACTATATGTTGAAGGCCTGGAGCACAACCTATTGAGTATCAGCCAACTCTGCGATAAAGGTAATCATGTATCTTTTGACTCTGATTGTTGCATAATCTGTGACAATTTATCTAATAAGGTAAAATTTGTCAGACATCGTATTAATAACATCTATAAGGTTAACCTAGAATATGTCACGACATTATTTTCAAAATGTTTTGTTTCTAAAGAAAATGATATCTGGCTTTGGCATAGGCGCGTCACTCATATTCATGTAAAAAATCTAGATAAACTATCTAAAAATAATTTGGTTGAAGGTCTACCAAAACTTGATTTCAAAACTCTTTTAGTAAAAAGAATGTTATATCCACAACAAGACCTCTGGAGCTTCTCCATATGGACTTGTTTGTACCCTCTCAAATAATGAGTTTTGGTGGTAGTTTCTATGCTTTGGTAATTGTTGATGATTTCTCTAGATTCATATGGACATTATTTTTATCTTCTAAGAGTGATGCATTTAAATCTTTCAAAAACCTTGCCAAACAAATTCAAAATCAGTTTAATCTTAAAATTGTGTTCATTCAATCTGATCATGGTGGCGAGTTTGAAAACCATCCATTTGATGAATTTTGTAACACCCGTCATTTTCATGCTCCTCGTACCCGTCATTTTCATGCTCCTTGTACCCCTCATTTTCATGCTTTTGGATGTAAATGCTTTATTTTAAATAATGGAAAAAGAGCGCTAGAAAAATTTGATTCAAAAGCTGATGAGGGTATATTTTTAAGGTATTCATTGCATAGTAAAGTTTATCGAGTGTTTAATAAGTATTTCATGCAAGTAGAAGAGTATGTACATGTTCATTTTGATGAATTTTCTCCAAAAGAGAAGAGAAATGTATTTTCTGATGATGTTGCAGGTGCTTCAGAATAAGCATACTCTAAGGACATAGACCAGGACAAAGAAGGACAAGCAGAGCAAATTGACCAAGATGAGCATCAGGACATGTCAATCGTATGGAAGACTAAGAAAGATCATCCACTTGATAAAGTTATAGGTGATATCTCTACGGGAGTGGTAATCCGTAGTTCTTTACGTAATTTTTGTAACTTCGTTGCTTTCGCATATGAAATCGAGCCTAAGACCATCAATGAAGCCATTGAGGATGTGCATTGGGGTATAGCTATGCAAGAAGAGCTAAACCAGTTCGAGCGCAATAATATATGGGACTTGGTCCCCTAAGCCAAAATAACATCCAGTGATTGGTACTAGATGGGTCTTTCGAAATAAACTAGATGAATCTGGCTTGATCATTAGAAATAAGGCACACTTAGTGGTCAAAGGCTACAACTAGGAGGAAGACATCGATTATGATGAGACCTATGCTCATGTAGCCAGATTAGAGGCCATTAGGATGCTTTTATCCTTTGCATCGATTATGAATTTTAAGATCTTCCAAATAGAAGTCTAGAGGGCCTTTCTGAATGGCTACATTCAAGAAGAGGTATATGTTGATCAACCCGTAAGATGATTGCAACTAAGAGGCGGGGGGGCTTTTTCTGCAATATCAAGAATTAAGAGCAACAGAAATAATTTGCAGCAAATAACAAGTAAATAATTGAAGAAATAAAGAGAGAAGAGAGTACACCAGAATTTTATACTGGTTCATATTCTTGTCCATCAAAGGCTACATCTAGTACTTGCAGCACAAGAGATTTTTCACTAAATATTATGAGTTGTAATTACAATATCTCACCCCGAGACTTCAATGTACCAACACTCACTAATACTTATCACCTTGGAAAACACCTTTCCAAGTAACTCTATCCCCTTTCTTATCACACCCCGTGAAAGAAAGTATTTACAATGAATGAAGAATTACAACAATGGCTTGGATTGTCTTTACAAGTATGAAATGTAATATCACTTGCAATCCAATAACTCTCTTGTATACTAAATAATATTGCTCAATAGATTTGTAAAACTTTTGAAACAATTACTTTAAGTAACTCAGAAAAATTATATTTTGAAAGTTGAAGAACTGAGTGCAAAAGTGCAGAAAAATGGTGAGAGAATTTTCCAGAATCGTGTGAGAGTTGTATGAAAGTTGTGTGTTGTGATTATGAGTTTTAATTCCTTTATATAGGCTTTCCAATCAGCCAAAATGTCTCTTTGAAAGGGTAGGAATTGATTGGAATGAAAACATGGCTTTTGGGTTGAACTCATTCACTTTGAATTTGAAAATCTCATGCAACAACTCTTAGTAATCGATTACAACATTGAGTAATCGATTACTCAAATGTTCTGTCCATTGATCATTTATTTTCGAATTAGAGTAGTCGGTTACAACAAGTTGAGTAATCAGTTACTCAACTTTAATAACACTGGTAATCTGTTACTCAAAGATACTAATGGATTACTCTGATCAGTTTTAAGTTTGATAACTCTTTTCTCACACTCGTAACCTGTTACTTAGATGAAGTAACCCGTTACACACTATTTTTGAAAATTGTTTTTAGTATTTTAAAGTGTTTCAATTTTCTTTTAAAAATAGTTTGAGCATTACTACTATTATATAATCAAGAGTATATGATTGAAGTACCTATTTTAGACTTAGACTAAAAGTCTTGAATATCTTGAAGCTTGAATCTTCATTTTCTTCATAAGTATTCTTTCTTTTCTTCTTTTTGGTGATGTTGTGTCTTCATCAAAACTGTGCCAAGGTCAGGAGCAAAGATCTTCTTCACAATCTCCCACTTTTTGATGATGACAAACCAATATCTTCTTAATAGTGTAGTTTTTTGAGAGCAACATACTTTGTGATATTCTTGACTTATCTTAAGTATACTCCCCCTATCTTTTATGCTCCCCCTTTCATTTGGAGTTATGTGCCTGAAAGATTTTAAACAGAAAATACACTCTCCCAACTTTTCTCCCCCTTTTGACTTCATCAAAAAGTAGAAAAGCCAAGAGTTTCCAGCATAATATATATATATATATATATA
>NW_017727850.1:199593-203365 GCF_001865875.1 Lupinus angustifolius
TGTATATGATAAGCATAAAGATAATCATAAGATATAACATAAACATCGCAATGTATATCATAAAAGTAAAAAAATGTTCAAGCATTAACAATGCAAACATCAATACAAACAACATAATATAAATTTATCCGAAACCAAGAGAAATTAACATTACAACTAGAAAATCCTAACAACAGATAAAGTCTAAGATTCATGCTCAGAACTGTCTTTATCAATGTCCATGCTACTCAGCTTAGAAGAGAGACGACGAAGTTCAAAGTGGATTTGTTGATTATGAGTATCAAAGGCATCCATCCGGTTAGTGATGTAGCCTAGAAGAGAAATCAACTTATCCATAATCATCTGATTTGAAGGCATGACAGCAGATGAGGAAGATTGAGCATAAAACTCATAAGGTTGAGGTTCAGAATGATTAGGAGCGGTAGGTTCTGATTCAGGAGTAGAAGGTCTATCTTTCTTATGCTTGTAGGTCCGGTCACGAAGATCAAATGTGAAGCCCATTTTGTGGATTACATCCACATCAATATGGATTTGACGAGGGTTAAGCGGGACCTTAGTTTCTCCAGCAGTAGAAACATCGAAATGCTTAAGGATTTTTGTTATGAAGATTACATATGGCAAAGGGCTTTGTGTTCCTCTTACAGACCATATTTGTCTCCTTATCATCAGAGTCCAATTGATTTTCAGATTAAATTTCATATCATACATCAATTGGAGTTCTATGTCACTTATTTGAGAGTGGCATGAAAATTTTGGTAAGATGACATAGCTCAAAACATAATGAAGCAAACGATCTTCCAGATTGAGATGTCCAGCAGATAGGATATCTCTATTTTTAACAGTTTCACCATAACCATGTTGCTTAAGCATTTCTATTTCCTCTTTAGTAATTCTACACAGAGAATAATAAAAATCTTTTTGATCATAGTTTTCCCATTCGCATACAAGGTCGAAGCCTGCAATGCTCCCCTAATAGGGTATGTTACAGCACAATGAACTCGTGGTTTTCAAATCCAAAGTAATGTCTTTTTCTTTTACATAGGAAGTAAGACGGTTTTTCCTAAAGTTCATGTTACAGTAAAATACTCTAATCAGTTCAGGATAGATTTCATTCGATTCACAAAAGAAATCGAAGAGGTTTTGTTGTCTAAAGAGATAAGGAAATAGAAAATCTTCAAACTCTAAATTCTCGAGATTACCGTATTTGGGAGTGAAGATAATGCGACCATGGAAGTGCTCCTCAAAGATTTTACGTTGCTCATCATTTACTAGAAGCCGCGTTAAGTCAAGAGGGTTGGACTCCAAAGATGAAGTTCCTTGGTTCCTTTGAGTCACATTTGTGCATTGCTTCTTTGATCTAGAAGAGGAAACCATGGATTGAGGTTTTTGAATTTATAGGTTTTCGGAGAATTTTGGGGGTTTTTGATTTAGGCCTCTAAACACAAAAATGATGGTGTAGAAGTGTTTAGAATTGAAAATATGATTTGAATAGACACAAAAATCACCAAAAAAGGATCAAAAACAAATATTTGAGGGTTTGAGAGGGTTGAACAAGAGAGAACACGAGTTGATGAGGAAGATGAGTTTGAAAAAGTTTAAAAATGCAGAAAAAATACATATATAATAGCATAGAGTAATCGGTTAATCACTTTGAGTAATCGGTTACACAAATTAAAAAATTTAAAATTTTCAAACAACAACATAGAGTAATCGATTACTCATTTTGAATAATCGGTTACTGAAACATGTTGTTCAACCCTGTAATCGGTTACTCTCCAGTGTAATCGATTAGTAACCCGAGAAAAACTTATTTTTAGGCAAATTAAGCTATGGAAATGATTTTTAACCCAAAAATTGAAACTTTTAAAAACAAATAAACACATGTAAGTTCAAGTAGGTGTGAAATAGATATAATGAAGCACGCATATAATCATATATAAGCAATTAAGATAAGTATTCTTCATCAAGAATGTCTAATTCTCGTCTAACTTTATAAAAATGTTCTTTTGTTAATGGTTTAGTGAATATATATGCTAGTTGGTTGTGAGTATCCACAAATTCTACAGACACATCCTTCTTTTGGACATGGTCCCCAAGGAAGTGATGTCTTATATAAATGTGTTTGGTTCTAGAATGCATGACACGATTCTTTGTGAGGTTTATAGCACTTGTATTGTCACATTTTAAAGGAATGCACCTCAATTCTGAGCCATAATCTCATAATTGTTGTTTAAGCCACAACTCTTGGGCACAACAACTACCTGTTGCTATATATTTAGCTTCAGCAGTGCTTAGGATAACACATGCTTATTTCTTACAAGACCAAGAGACCAAAGCATTTACCATAATATGACAAGTACCACTTGTACTTTTCCTCTCAGATTTGCACCCAGCAAAATCTGAATCCGAATATCCAACCAATTCACATATACTTCTTTTTGGATACCACAACCCAACATTAGATTTACCCTTAAGATATTTCATGATTCTCTTAACGACAACTAAGTATGATTCTTTTGGTTTAGATTGATAGCATGCACACAGACATACACTAAACATGATATCAGGTCTACTAGTAGTTAAATATAAAAGATATCCAATCCTACCTCGATACTTTGATATTTAAATGCCTTTTCCTGCTTCATCTGTATTAATGTAAGTACCGGATCTCATAGGAGTAGCTATTGGCTTGCAACCATCCATGTCAAACATTTTTAGAAAATCTCTGCAATACTTGGATTGGCTTACGAAAATGCCATTATCAAGTTGTTTGATTTGAAGTCCAAGGAAGTAATTTAATTTTCTCATCATAGACATTTCAAACTCTCCTTGCATCATTTTTCCAAATTCACTACACAAAACCTCGTTAGTAGAACCAAAAATAATATCATCTACATAAATTTGAACACGTAAAGTATGATGATTTATTCTTTTTATAAAGAGTGTAGTGTCGACCTTTCCTTTATTGAAACATTTTTCAAGTAGAAATTTAGTTAGACGATCATATCATGCACTTAGATAAATATAATAACAATATTACCTATACCAAGGATTTTTCTTTTGATGTTCTATGAATAGGTAACAAGGCCTTTATTGCTTGAATAAATGATAAGTTTGAATCTCCTTGTGTTATGTGCTTTGAACAACTGTTGTCATGATAATGCATTTATGCTTATGGCTTTCAAGCACTCCCGCAAAAAAAATTAAAAATATTTTCTATGTACCCAATGTGATTTGCCAACCCAAACATATTGGCCAGTTGGAATACCAACTTTTCTAATATGACATGAATTAGGAGTATGGCCAACATTTTTTGCAATAAAAGCATGTGAGTTGATGTTGATGCATCTTTTGTTTAGACTTGTAGAAAGAATGTTGTTCAAGATTTTCTTTAGAAATATTATGCATACAATCATTATTAGTTTTCACAAAAGTACTCTTTGTCATACCATTAGTTTTTCGGCTATTTGTGTAGTCTAGACCTCTTCGGTTATTGGTATGTTTTTTAGTATTAAAAATATTGTCCAACTTATGAGTACTCTTCTTGAACATATTCATTTCTTGATTTAATGAAACAATTTTAGTTTCAAGAGTATCACATTTTGGACAATCATGCACTTGTCATTTGATTTGGATTTTAAAGCGTCCAAATCTTTTTGTAGAATTTTATTTTGATTCTCAAGAAGTTCTATAGTGTTTTTCTGATTTATGCACACTTTAGAGAGTCTAATAAATTCTTCATGTAATTCACAAAAAGTGTTATGTAACTCAT
>NW_017727850.1:203465-212399 GCF_001865875.1 Lupinus angustifolius
CATAATCGTCATTTGAATTGTGTGAAGCCATCAATGAAATATGTGTTTGCTCCTTAATTCTGAGTTTTGCATTTGAACCATCATCTTTATCTTCTGATATAACATTTATTTTTCTATGCTTCTTGTCCTTCTTTCTTTTGAAAGTATGATGCTTTTGTAGGGTTGGACAAGCACATTTTAGATGATCTGGTTTACTGCATATTGAGCATGTAGATTTTTGCTTTGATGTTGATGCTTCACTATTTTATGTAGACCTTTGTACTTATTTGGCTCCATATATCCTTTCTAAAGTGTCCCAAATTTCTTTCGATGTTTTTCAATTTGACACTCTAAGGAATTCTTTTTCTTTTAGAGCCGACACAATAATGTTTTGGCTTTAAGATCGTATTGCACTTTCTTTTTGTCTTCATCATTCCATGAAGATTTCGGCTTCACTTCCCTTACCTTATTGATAATCGTGAAGGGTTCATAAGATCCTTCTTCAATCTCATTGCATATGTCCAAGTCTTGAGATTCTATGAAGATTCTCATTCTGATTTTTCAGAAATCATAGCACTCTCCAACAAAGCTTGGAGGGCAGATGATGTTGGAACCTTCTCCTATGAATGATCTTGAGGTCATCTTTGATGTAAGATCAAATTTGAGAATATCTTACTCAAAAATAGCTCTGATACCATTTGTAAGAATGAGATTGCAACTAAGAGGGAATGAATTAGATGAGTTAAAACTTATGGCCACTTTTTCTACAATATCAAGAGTTAAGAGCAGCGGAAATAGTTTGCAGAAAATAACAAGTAAATAATTGAAGAAATAAAGAGAGAAGAAAGTACACCAGAATTTTATACTGGTTCACCTTCTTGCCCACCGAAGGCTACATCCAGTACTCTAGCAGCACAAGAGATTTTCCACTAAATATTATGAGTTGTAATTACAATATCTCACCCCGAGACTTCTATGTACCTTACACACTAACTAATACTTATTACCTTCGAAAATATATTTCCTAGTAACTCTATCCCCTTTCTTATCACACCCCGTGAAAGAAAGTATTTACAATGAATAAAGAATTACAATAATGGTTTGGATTATCTTTACAAGTATGAAATGTAATATCACTTGAAATCCAATAACTCTCTTCTACACTAAGTAATATTTCTCAATAGGTTTGTAAAACTTTTGAAACAATTACTTCAAGTAACTCAGAAAAATTATCTTTTGAAAGTTTAAGAACTGAGTGCAAAAGTGTAGAAAAATTCATAAGTATTCTTTCTTTTCTGTTTTTTTGTGATGTTGGTGTCTTCATCAAAACCGTGCCAAGGTCAGGAGCAGAGATCTTCTTCACAATCTCCCCCTTTTTGATGATGACAAACCAATATCTTCTTAAGAGTGTAGTTTTCTGAGAGCAACATACTTTGTGATATTCTTGACTTGTCTTGAGTTCTGAATGGCTACATTCAAGAAGAGGTATATGTTGATCAACCTCCCGACTTTGAAAATTTTAAATATCTGAACCATATATATAAGCTCAAGAAGGCTCTTTATGGCCTAAAACAAGCTCTTAGAGCTTGGTATGACAGATTGAGCTCTTTCCTCTTGGAAAAAGGGTTTGCGAGGGGTATGGTTGATATTACCCTCTTTATCCGTAGATTAGATGATTATGTATTATTAGTTCAAATATATGTTGATGATATAATTTTCGGATCTACTAATGACATTCTTTGTAAAGAATTTTCTAAGATGATGCAGGGAGAATTTGAGATGTTGATGATGGGTGAACTGACTTTCTTCCTTGGGCTACAAATTAAACAAATGGAAAGTGGCATCTTCATTCATCAATCAAAGTATTGCAAGGAGTTACTCAAAAAGTTCAACATCGACAAATGTAAAGAAGCTTCTACACCTATGGCGTTTGCTTGCTATCTAGACAAAGACGAAAAGGGAAAAGCGATTGAGGTAACAAAGTATCGAGGGATACTTGGCTCTTTATTATATTTAACTATGAGCCGCCCCGATATTATGTTTAGTGTTTGCATGTGTGCTAAATTTCAAGCATCTCCTAAAGATTCACACTACAGTGATGTTAAGCGCATCATGAGATATTTAAAAGGAACAATAAATATGGGATTATGGTATCCTAGGGATGCCTCATTATCCTTGGTATGGTATTCCGATTCTGACTTTGCTGGATGTAAGCTGGATCGGAGGAGAATTAGTGGGACTTGTCACTTACTAGCCAATTCCTTAGTTGCATGGCATAGTAAAAAAGCAAGCATGTGTTGCTTTGTCCAACGTCAAAGCAGAATACATTTCCGCTGGTGTGTGTTGCGCTCAAATCCTATGGATGAAGCAACAACTCAAGGACTTTGGTCTGAAACTAGAAAAGATACCCATTAAATGTGATAATACAAGTGCCATAAACCTATCCAAGAATCTAATTTTGCATTCGAGAATCAAGCATATAGAAATTAGACATCATTTCTTGCGTGATCATGTTCAAAAAGGCGATTGTGTGCTTGAATTTGTTGAAACTACTAAGCAATTAGCTGATATTTTCACCAAACCCCTCTCACGAGATACCTTTTATGTTCTTCGAAGAGAACTTGGAATCCTTGATGAAAAATATCTTGATTAAAATCGTCTAACTCGTTATTATATGTCTCGCATGTTAAATGTCTAATATGCTTCAAAATGAATACTTGTTGAATGCATTTCATTCCTAATATGATTCACGATCTAGCTTAATATGCTCCATATGTATATGTGGCTGCTTAAAAATTGCTTGATATATGTTAGAAATCTTCGCATGCTTCTAAAACTCAAAAACCTTCATGTTTCTCCAAATGTGATGCCTATTAATCGATTAACCACAAGTCTCATTCGATTAACCTATGTATATGTGGAACATTAATCGATTACCTGGGCTCATTTTTCTGAAAATATGGAATTTTAACTTTGATTAATTGATTACATGCTGCTTTTAATCGATTAACGACAACAGATATAACAGAACCAAAAGCGTTTTTGCCATTTTTTTCATCCTCTCTATCCCCTTTCTCAGAGGTTACCTTGTCCATGGACCCCTCCTCATCTGTTTAATCCATTGCTAGCTGCGCTTTCAGGGTATTATCCATTCTTGGCATGTTGATAAGCTTCTCTAGATCCTCAATGTTAATGATGTCCTCAATTTCCATATTGATACAAAAATCCTTATCAATCTCCACTCTGCTTTTCTTCTCAGGTTGCATTTTTCTATCCGGGGCCTTGGGAACCTCCTCAGCACCTACTTTCTTTCTTATTCTTCTACAATTAGTTAGCAAATGTCAAATGGCTTGACACCCCGTGCGGAAATCAGGTAGGTTCTCGTATTTGATAGGCACGAAAAAAGTGAACCCATCTCTTTCAACCAGGATTTGGTTTGGCAACTCAGTTTTGAGATTAAGCTCCACCAAGACTTTGGCAAAGTGACCAAAAGACCTGCTGGAGGTTGCATCATCTAAAGAGATATGGGTTCCAATCCCCCCAGCTATTGAGAAAATGATTTTGTGGCTCCAATATTCTTGTGGAAGATTGAGGATTTTTACCTAGACTTGTGCAAGAGAAAGTTTTTGAACGTTTGGATTAAAATCTGGTGTCCATAAGGACATCCTTAGTAAACCAGGTCTTAGACTCTAAGACCCAATAGAGTAAACACTTCTCATGTCCTCTAACGAAGAGAATGAAAAATCATAGTATCCTTTTCCCAAAGAAATCATAGACCACTTTCCAATCATTCCCCTCAGCGAGTGCAACTTCTCCTTTAGCTCAGAATATTTGAGCGGCTTTTCCCCCTTATATAGGATTATTCTTCCATGGAGGTGGTTTTTGCACCATTGTAACCCTTCTTGGTAATCATCCTCCGGGATCTTGATGGCAATAACATCCCCTTTGATACAAGGTTGTGGAAGCTGTGAAATGGCAACATCGCACGAGTTCTTTAAGATCTGGGCCAAAGATTTCACCGGAGGGGGAGAGTTGTGTGCTCGCTTCCTCCAAGAAATTCCCACGGAATCACCTCCTCTTTTGATTGCATTCTGAAAACGAAAGAAAGAAGATCTCCAAGAAACGTGGAAAACAACTCTCCAAGAAAAATCGCCACTACTATAACCTCTCAAAAACACTCACTTTTTTTTAAAATGTTTCTTCAAAAAAACACTTTTTTTCAAAAAAACAATTATTGATAATTTTTAAAAGTGATTTTCAGATCATAAAGATAGAAATTTGAATATGACAAATGATTAAAATTCTTATGCTTAATTAATAAAAGTATATTTTGCTTAGAATACATGAACTTAGAAATTTGAATATTATGAATGATTAAATTATTATATTAGTTAATAAATTTAAATTATAATTTTATTTACATTCATGTATATTAGAATCTAAATAATAACGGATACACACCTTTGATTTCTTTCCGTTTTATCTACTTCAATCATGCTTTCTTTCACCTATCAGTTTCTATCTATATATCTATGTTTTTATAAAAGGCGACGATACACCCGAAATTTATTCCAACGGAAACAGATCACACAGAAGGGGAAAGATAGTTACATGTGTTTGAATTTATAATTAGAAATTCCCAACTGATTTCTAACTACATCAACAGAAAGAAAAGACGGAATAAAATCCCATCACAATCCACCTTGGATCTCACCCCAAAGGCAACCAATCGATCCGTACAAACATTCCCCTCCCTAAATATATGGGAGATTCTAAACTCCATATAAGAAATTAGAGCACAAAACTGGTTCCAAGTCCGCAGAAGCTTCCAAGGTGCTTCAGCTTTGCCATTGAAGATATGGCCCACCATTAAAGAATCATACTCCAACCAGAGATTATTCCAGCCATTAGAATGAGCTATCTTAACAGTCATAATCGTAGAGAATAATTCATCATAAAGGGAGTCATAGATGCCAAAGTAAGCAACAAAACATCCCTTGGAAGCACCAGAACAGTCTCTAAAAATGCCCCTTCCACCAACATGACTAGGGCACCCGTGAGTAGCACCATCTATATTAATTTTTGTCTAGCCATCATGGGGAGCCAAGTGACAGTAGTAATTTTGGGAGCTTTAGGAAAATTAGTAGAGACATTGAAAGCTCTTAGAATGGAGAACTCATTTAGAGAAGGTCTGGCCAACTTGCTTGAGGAATTCCCCCATAAAGCAACATTCATTTTGATTCTAGCAACTGCTTGATTTATAGAGATATTGAGGTTGTCAAACCTTTACTTGTTCATGCAGAACCAGATGGTGAAGATAGTAGAGATTTGCAAGCAATAATCACCTCTTTTATTTGAGGACTCCAACTTTTATTGTAGACAAGCAAGATATTAGCAATAGAGCTTATGTCTAAGGGAGAATGAATAAGGCAGCTTGGAAAGTGCACATGTCAAGAGGAGCACTTTGGAAAGCTTGCCCACTATGTGTTTTGATGAGGACAATTTGTGTTTCATAAGAGCTTGAAGATCATCAACAAATCAACGTGCTTAAGCCTCAAGATTGGTATTAGACTTAGACTAGTAATTAGTTTAGGTTGAGTCTAAGGCTTAGGTAAACTCAATACATGTCTCATATACATAATACATTAAATCATTTTATTTTGAGATATGACATTCATAATATGTTCATGCATCATATATAAACATGTTATTTGTGCATCCTAGGCATAAACTTAGTGTTGAACATGCATAAGTTAAGTGCATAACGTATTTGAGTATTGCAATTTAAAAAATACATAGAAATATGCAGTTAATCGACTAAGGTGAGTTTTAATCGATTAACATAAGTTGTTGAAAAGCAGTTGGAACAGAAAACTTGGAAAACTGAATCAGTTACAATTTTGTATCTCGTTAATCGATTAACCAAGAATTTAATCGATTAACTGGGCTGCAGAATGGTTTCTTTATAAGCTGCGTTTTCAGAATTCAAGCTCATTCTTGCATGTTAGATTTTAAGAGAGTTAGAGCATATTTTCGTGTTAATTGCTGCATCTACATGAAATTTCATTTGTGAGATTAGAGAAGAGAGAATTCTATGCTTTAGGATTGAGAGGCATTACATGTTTAATTTCTCATCATTTCATCTCATATGTTCATGCATTTCTTGATGTTTTTGGAAAGATTTCATATTCTGTAAAATTTGTTTTAAACTCATGCATTATCATTTTATATGAGGCAAGTTTTAGGGTTGTAGAGTAAGGTCTTAATTTTTTTAATTTGAGCATTATAAGTGCTTTAGATTACTCTATATTCTTGTTGTAAAAGGATTGGGAAAATCCTAGCTGCGGATAGGTAAGATGTTCTTCACACAAAGACTCGTCTTCATTAGCTTAGAAATCTTGATAGAAATAATAGGCTCTTGGTTGGGGCTACACCGCAAAAAAGGTTTTCTTGGGCGGTAGGAAGTGAGTCAAACCAAGGGATAAGGTTCTTTAGTTTTCAAGAAAGTGTTTGTAAAACGTTATTTCGATTATAGTGAAGAAAAATCTCCCAGATCAGACGGGAGGCCTGGATGTAGTTTGCAAGTGGACCCGCAAGCGAACCAGGATCAAAACCTTGTTGCACGCTTTTCTTTCCCTACTCTCTTTATTGCTTTAATCGATTACTTTGTATAGTTGTATTAACTGTAATAATCTATTTCTATACTGTACTGTTGTAACTCTGATATATCTGTTAGCTCTGTATATTTGCTTCGATCTCAGTTGCTTGTCGTACAAGAAACTGAAACTTCAGTTGCTTGTCGTACAAGAAACTGAATTTTTTTGTGCGATCTGAGTTGTTTTAATCGATTAAAAGGCTGTTGTTAATCAATTATTGTTTCTATGTTAATCGATTAAACTGGGGGGTTTTCAGCATTATATGGTGTTTGCGAAAAGCGGATACTTTGACCGCTATACCTATTCAACCCCCCCTCGAGGTGTATTTTAGCCACTGATACCTAACAAGCTTAACCAATTCCAAATAGAGTTAGCAAAAGGGCAATCCAAAAAAAAGATGATAAGAAGACTCAACAACAGCATTACATAAGAAACAAGAAGAAGCGAAGGACAAACCTCTTTTTTGTAAATTTTCATCAGTTGACATTTTGTTTTTGAGGAGCCTCCAAGTTGTGAAAGACTTTGATGGGGAAATGGATTTAGACCAAAGGAAGTTGTACCAAGAAGGCTGATTTGTAAGAAGCTTAAGGAAAGAGTAAGCATCTTTCATAGTCATCCTACCATCAGTTGAGTGTTGCCATATCGAATGATCATGCTGGTCAAATGACTTGATAGAGATTTTAACAATTTTAGAGGAAATACGAGGGTGAAGTATAGCCATCCAATTAGGGATTATCCATTTAGAGTCTATAATAAAATCTACAACTGAGGCAGCCACAAACAAATGAAGGTTGGCAGGTATACTCAAAGTATCAGTCAAGGGAGATCCAAGCCAATTATCCAGCCAGTAGTTGATTTTTCTCCCATCCCCCACTAACCAGAGGGAGTTATAAGCCATTGTTTGTCAATTATTCCTGATGTCAAGCCAAACAGATGATTTGATATAGGAAGGAGCATGCCTATTGGCCCTATATAATCTATTTTTAAAGAAATTTGTCCATTCAAGATTAAAAGATTACAATTCTCAAGTAAGCCTTAGCAAGGCTACTTTATTAAGAGTTGTGATAGACCTCATACCAAGACCCCCATCTTTAACAGGCCTACTAACCTCATGCCAAGCAACAGTAACAAGCTTTTTTTTTCTTAGTATCACCTGACAATATGAAGTTGCTAATATAGCTCTCAACTCTCTTTAGCAGCGAAGTTGGCCAAGAGTAAACATGGAAGCTATACATAAGAATGCTATGAGTTATGGATTTAATGAGTTCAATTCTACCCATAATTGAGAGGGAAGATCCTTTCCACTTAGCAAGCTTATTGACAACCTTGTCAGCTAAAGGTTGAAGGTGGGTGAGCTTAGGCTTACCTTTGAAGAGAAAGATGATAAGTGCCAAACATACCTAAAAATCATACACTTTTATGGCACTAATCTTAAGCATAATTGCGAAAAACCAACTTAAAAAAAATACTTTTTGTATAAAATGTCACAATTTAGTATATTTGTGTTTGTATTGCCTTTTTATGTATTCTGTAGGAAATAAAATGAAGAAAAGAAGAGAAATGATTCATGGTCAAAAAGCAACAAAAGTCAAGAAAACCAAGGTGCTCAACAAGGCAGCTGAGCGTGGAACAACCCACGCTGAGTTGACCTGCCTGACCTGGACCAAACTGCTCAACCAGGGAGCTGAGCGGTCCTGCTTAGCCGCTCAGCCTAGCACCAGACTAGGCCTGACACGATCAGAAATATTCTTGACACGGTCAGACACGAGCTTGGCACAAGCCAAGCTGGTGAACAAGCTGCTCAGCGGTCAAACCATGCTGCTCAGCGGAGAACCAGACTCCTGGCCAGATCAGCAAGCACCAAGCCACGTCCCAGTCAACACGGTCAGAAGCTGCTGAACAAGCAGCTCAGCGGTGAAGCAGGTTACTAGACTTGACTTAACCATCAAGCAAACCATGAAGTCATCCATGACCTCACCTCAAGTAGTCCACCATAGGCTTTTCAGAAGTAGCTCACAATAGTTGGTCTCATAGCCCATAACTAGCTTTGATGAGTCATGCACAAGGAGGTCACTAAGCTACTTGGTTAAGGGACCAAACCCATGCTGAAGGGTTTGGTCAGCTGCTGAGTGGTCCAGCTCAGCAGCTCAGCGGGTTGGAATTTTGCCTATAAATAGAGGTCATTTCCTTCGAGCAAACAGATTGTAAACAAATTCTAATTGAGCATTTCTTCACTAAATTCTCTCAAAAAACACTTGAAGGCAGAATTCTCTCATTTAGGAATTCTTTCTTAGCTTAG
>NW_017727850.1:212499-213222 GCF_001865875.1 Lupinus angustifolius
TTAAATTTACAAAAGTTTGAATTTTAATCATTCAAGTTGGTGCTTTGGTTAATATTATTTGTTTGAGAAGAACTTAATGCTCTTTTTTGATTGATCACCTAAAAAATGATTTCAAGTCAAAACTACTTGTCTGAAACACTTAACAAATAAACTTTGGAGTAGTTGTACTACTTAGTTTATTTTCCAAGTTAATCATGCTTTTCTTATGATCTTACATTCATCACTCATTCAATATTAGAGTCACCAATGGTTAGGGTGTGACAACCTAATCTCTTTTATGATCGTAGTATTGTTTAAGTAATGAATATAAGTGTTTATGATTCTACCATTTTAGGACATACACTAAAAGGAGGATTTTAGACCTTTGTGTTTGGGGTTAAGCAAAGTATAACATAAGAACTGGTCTAAGTAGTTCAAGCTCAAAAAGAAGATGAGAAATGTATTTTCTTTATTCAAAAAGAATTTGTCTCCTCAAGAATTTGTTAATATTTAAGTTGTATGTTTATTATGTGTACTTGTTCATATTCACATTCAAACCAACCAAAATATGTTTAAACCATTATTTGTGCTTTGACATGTTTACTTGATTTATTTTACTAGGCAATTCCTTGTGGTTCGACATAACCCTATACTATACTACAATTGAATCTTGAAAGATGTGTAAATTGTAACATAGTAAAGTGTTATCAATAAATTTTATTTGTTGAAAACACCTTTTAATAT
>NW_017727850.1:213322-216664 GCF_001865875.1 Lupinus angustifolius
CAAAATCGAGATGGTAGTCAAAGGTACTTAATAATTATGTAATAGGTAATTGCTTCGATACCATTATACCGGTGTTAGAATTTATTCTAACAAAGCCGAGATGGGGCAAAGAAGGAATGACTTATTCACATGATTACTAAGAAAGTAAGTTGTAACTGGAATATTCTTGAAACCGTTATATCGGCGTAGGAATTTATTTCAACAAAGCCGAGATGGCCAACAAAGAATAAAACCGAGTCCTCTTACTTACAAAACGGACATAACGAAAATGAGAGTATTAATCTTTCAACAAATTGACACTGCTGTTAGGACGATTTGTTGAGAGGAAAAAACTCCCAGTAAAATAAACCACCGAGATACCCTTTCAACAAATTGGCGCCGTTGCCGGAGAATTGCTTTAATAGTAAAACATTTCATATTTATGTGTCATTAATCAAATAAATGTGCATAAACTTATTTTTTTCTTTTTGTACAAATTATTTCCTTTTTACTTTGTACAAAAGTAAGAACTAGGAAATATGTATAATTACTGCAAAAATATACATTATGATTTCTTACATACTAATCTCCTGTCGTTTTGTTTTCTTTTGTGCATGAGCAGGAATAAATAACTTGAATTTTCTCTTGACCCTGAAATAGAGAAAACCCCCAAGAAGCAAAAAAGAGCACGAAAGAAAGCAAACAAAGCAAAAACTACTTTCCAAGAAAAAAGAGCAGAAATGGCTGATAACAATGAGTCCAGGGAAGAAAACCAAGGGAGCATAGGAGGTTTCGTCAGTTTCAATCCCAGAAACATGATAAAAATCGGGAGACCTTCTGGCTCTCAAAGGCCAGATGAAATGAAAATAGGGTTGGTATAGCTTATGTACACAAACCCCTTTGTTGGATTAGACCATGAGGATCCGTACAACCACCTCACAAAATTTTATAAGTTGGTCGGTACCGCTGGGATCTCTGAGTCTGATGAAGAAACCATCTTTCAAAGGCTTTTTCCGTTAACTTTAATCGGAAAAGCTAAAGAATGGTTCCTTGATCTCCTGCAGCATATGCAGAACAACTCGAATACGGTGGAGGAAAAATTTATGTCAAGATATTTCCCACAAGGGAAATTCATGGCTTTAAAGACTGCAATCTCCACTTTTATTCAACCATCTGGGGAAAGCCTATGCGAAGCATGGGATCGATTTAAGTCTATGCTGAGGAAGTGTCCGAACCATGGATTTAATGTGCAAACTCAGATTCATATTTTTATTAATGGACTTCAGCAGCAGCATAAGTGGATACTAAATGCTACTGCAAGCGGACAATTGATGGCTAAACCTCCGCAAGAAGCCATTGATATTATTGAATCCATGGCTTTAAATGATCAGCAAAGTCAACATCAGCGAAGGCCACCATCCAGACAAGGTGGAATGCTTGAATTAAACCCAGCTGATGCTGTTTTGGCCCAGCACAAATTGCTTCAACCACAATTAGAAGAGGTTACCCAAAAGCTTAATGATCTACCAAAACAATTGCGGGAAACCTCAAAGAAGCAAATTTTTAGACGTGACAACTGTAGTGAGGACCATAATGCCAACGTCTGCCAAAATGAGGAGGTAAATTTTGTTGGGAATCTGAATCCTCCAAGGCAAAACTTCCAAGGAAATTACCCTCAAGGGGGTAATAATCAATTTCAAAGGAATCAACCTTGGAAACAAGATCCTCCTCAAAGACAAAACTTCTACCCTCGAAACAATCAATATCAACATCCTACTCAGGACAAAAGCATAAAACTGGAGGATACTCTAAACCAGTTTATGCAGATGACCATGGGTAATCAGAAAAACATTGATGTCTCTCTTCGGAATATGGAAATTCAGATTGGCCAGCTGGCCAAGCAAATAGCTGAAAATGAAAAATCAATATTTTCAGCTAACACAGAAATAAATCCTAGAGAACATAGCCATGCAGTCCTGAGAAGTGAATCCGGACCATCGGGGAAATAGAAGTGTTGATCAATGTCAAGCTAATGACATTAAAGAAGCGCTTGCTGGGAGGCAACCCAGTATATTTTGAGATAAAATATTATTATAATTCCCTTTTCTACATTTTATCCTTTTTCTAAATTTTGTGTTTAAAAGTAAAAATAGCTGAAAATGAAAAATCAATATTTTCAGCTAACACAGAAATAAATCCTAGAGAACATAGCCATGCAGTCTTGAGAAGTGAATCTGGACCATCGGGGCAATAGAAGTGTTGATCAATGTCAAGCTAATGACATTAAAGAAACGCTTGCTGGGAGGCAACCCATTATATTTTGAGATAAAATATTATTATAATTCCCTTTTCTACATTTTATCTTTTTTCTAAATTTTGTGTTTAAAAGTAAAAATTATCTTTTTAGGGATAAAAAATTTGGAAAATAAACTTTTGAGTAAAGAGAAAAATGTTATTTTCAAAAATGGGTTATTAGGCCAAAATGTTCAAAATTTTGAAATGAAAAAAGGGCCCAAAATATAGTCAAAGTCTTGGTCAAAACGCATGACTCAGTCAACTCTGGACCTCTGATCCACCGCCCAGCGTGGAGTACCATGCGCTCAGCATGGGGACCATGTGCTCAGCATGGGGGACCATGTGCTCAGCATGGGGGACCATGCGCTCAGCGCAGGTCTGACCAGACTAGATTATTGGAGCCAAAAATTCTTTGAAAAATGAGTTTGTCTTAAATTTTTTTGACCGAACTTCTTGACCAAGAACCTTGACCAAGGACTTACAACTCCTATATAAACACCCATTCTTGAAACATAAGCATCAAGCAAATTTTCTCCTTAACTCAAAGGTTCATTCTCTTTCTCTCAAAAATTTCAAAATCTCTCTTCACTTTCATCATGAATTTTCGAAGTTCATCAAGGAGAGGAAAGGAAGTCTTAAGGGAGAGCAACAACTCCAAATTTGTCTCCAATGATGCTAAGGAAAAATTCAAAGAAATCACACTAAAAAATGTTATAACTTTGGAAAGAATTGTCAACTTGAGTGATGATGACTTTGGAGGTTTTCTTTTCATCATAGAAAATTATGGGTGGCAAAAAGTTGCTCAACCCAAGAAAATGTTTTCTTTGGATGTAGTCAAACAATTTTTTGCCAACTCAATCACTTCAAGTGAGGCAAGGAGAAATCGTTACACTTGGGTAAATGGAACTCAAGTTTTTTATAGCAAGCAAGTAATCAATGAATACTTGGGTAACCCATGGAAGCCAACAAGTGATGATCATGACTTGTGCGATTTTCAAATGAAGCTCAAAGCATCCTCTTTGGGTGAAGAAGAAAGTCATGAAGAAGAGTATGTTAGGAAAAGTCTAT
>NW_017727850.1:216764-218697 GCF_001865875.1 Lupinus angustifolius
ATTTTCAAATTTTGTATGACTCAACAAACCCAAATATGGGCAAGCTTCATACTCTCCAACATATGGCCTTCCTTACATGTTTCAGATATCCCTCTTCCTAAAGCAAAGCTAATTAGCTCCATCTATGATGAAGACTCCATTGATATTGTTGCAGT
Organism: Lupinus angustifolius; assembly: GCF_001865875.1. Lineage (NCBI taxonomy): Eukaryota > Viridiplantae > Streptophyta > Magnoliopsida > Fabales > Fabaceae > Lupinus > Lupinus angustifolius. The sequence goes on from NW_017727850.1 coordinate 216,920, forward strand.
AATCTCATATGTTATTTGGGATTGCATCAACAAAGGTATCCCTTCAATTATTCTTCCATCTTTTATCACTGATTTATGCAAATTTCAAAATGTGTCAAAACCTTACAACGAAATGATGGCCCTCAAAAACGAAATCAACCATGCTTTTGTCACCAAACATTGCAAAGAAAAATCCCTTTCCCAAGCTCAATCCGAGCCTAAAAAGAAATTTGGTGACCTAAACCCAAAGCAACCTAGTGAAATTGGGAGGACCATGAGTTCTAAGGTAGATGCCATAATGAAGGAACAACAAATGCAAAATTCACAACAAAAGGCAATCTACCGTGGGATTAAAGGCATCTACAAAAGCTTGCATAACATCTTTGGGAAGAAACGTGAATTCAAGGGAGGATCCTATGAAGAATTTGTAGCAATGACAAAATGGCCCAAGGGGAGATCTCAAGAATCAAGTGAAGAAGAAGAAAGGAACAATGATGAAGAATGAGAAAAAGACCTTTCGGTGTTTTCTATCCCTAAAAATCTCAATATTTCATATTTTGTTGCAATTTATTTATGTCATTTCCAAATTATGTTTTTAATTTATGTTGTCTGCAATTAACTTTAATAGAGTGTTTCCTTTTTTTTTATTAGTCATGTTTAATTTTAGTTTAAGTTAAAAAAAAATTTTAAATCACATCAAGTAAAGCCCAAAAAAAAAATTTCATGCTTGCGACAAGCCTTCATTTAAAAAGGGGGGGGACAAGACTTGATGTATTTTAAAAAATTTCTTTCTTTTCACTAAATTGTGTAAATATGTAAAATGTAAAATTTGTTTGTTCAAAAAACTCAAACAAATTTCAAAACAAAAAAATTAAATGGCTAAAACAAAAAAAATTGAAGCATGGTCACATGATCAAAAATGTTAAGCATACTTTAAAATTAAGCTTTGATTGAGCAAAATGAGATGTATGCTAAACTTTTGTGAAAATGTCAGATAATGTCATAACTTGAAGAAAAAAAATTTGCAAATTGAACATCAATTTTATGTAACAAGATCTTTGCAAATATTTTTTATCAAAAGAAGTGTGGAGCCCAACCTTGTGAGGGAGTGTAAGCCAAACACAATACTTATGTGAGCTTAGTGAGAAACTTTTGGATTTTGCACAATTGATTTTGTTTGAATCTTTCTTTACTTGGTTGCACATAATTTGATAGAATATGATCAAGGCAAGTTCTTTCAAATAGAATGAGCCACTTGACCAAAAATGACCAATCAAAAATAGGTATATCCTTTTTTAACCCCTCTGAGCCTTAAAATAAAAAAATTATTTCCAGAATCAACCCTTGAGCCTAAATATGGAAAAACAAAAATAATCTCCTATACTTTTCTAAGTAAAAAGAGAGCATTTTTCAAAAGGAAGGTTGATGGAAGAAATTAAGTTGAGGGGAATGGTTGGCCAAGTACCATAGTGTTCAAAGAAAAATTCTCAATCTCTTTACAAATCAAAAAGTAAAGTAAAAGCTCCAAAATAAAAAGGAATGAAAAGAGATTGAGAAAATTAAAGAGGAGTACACAAAAAAGGTCAAGAATGAGGGAAGGAAAAATGGAAAAAAGTTGAAAGGAGTATATGTTGTTAATGAAAAATTAATTTTTGCTCTCTTTTAACTTTGAAAGTATCTTTGAATATCTTGAAAAACCAATTTCCTTTGATAGCCAAGCCTCATTACAACCTAAATAAGACCTTAGTGATTCTTGAAAAATTTGTGCAATCAAAGTAAGTGTTAAGATGAAAAACAAA
>NW_017727850.1:218797-220028 GCF_001865875.1 Lupinus angustifolius
AGGAAATAAAATGAAGAAAAGATGAGAAATGATTCATGGTCAAAAAGCAACAAAAGTCAAGAAAACCAAGGTGCTCAACTAGGCAGCTGAGCGTGGAACAAGCCCCGCTGAGCTGACCGGCCTGACCTGGCCACCTGCCGGACCTGGACCAAACTGCTCAACCAGGCAGCTGAGCGGTCCTGCTTAGCCGCTCAGCCTAGCACCAGACTAAGCCTGACACGGTCAGAAATATGCTCGACACGGTCAGACACGAGCTTGGCACAAGCCAAGCTGCTGAACAAGCTGCTCAGCGGTCAAACCATGCTGCTCAGCGGAGAACCAGACTCCTGGCCAGATCAGCAAGCCACGTCCCAGTCAACATGGTCACAAGCTGCTGAACAAGCAGCTCAGCGGTGAAGCAGGTACGCTAGACGGTGCTTACCAGACTTGACTTAACCATGAAGTCATCCATGACCTCACCTCAAGTAGACCACCATAGGCTTTTCAGAAGTAGCTCACAATAGTTGGTCTCATAACCCACAACTAGCTTTGATGAGTCATGCACAAGGAAGTGACTAAGCTACTTGGTTAAGGGACCAAACCCATGCTGAAGGGTTTGGTCAGCTGCTGAGCGGTCCAGCTCAGCAGCTCAGTGGGCTGGAATTTTGCCTATAAATAGAGGCCATTTCCTTCGAGCAAAACAAATTTTAATTGAGCATTTCTTCACTAATTTCTCTCAAAAAACACTTCAAGGTAGAATTCTCTCATTTAGGAATTCTTTCTTATCTTAGAGTTTTCATTTTCAAGTAAGTTTTGTAATTTGTAGTTTAGAATTCAAGAGGAGAAAAGGAGAAGACAAATGATTGGATGGATAGCTCATGCTCCTAAACATTTTCTCATTTGGAACTCAAAAACATCCAATCATTGGATGGATAGCTCATGCTCCTAAACATTTTCTTTTGAACAAGGTTATGTAATTTCTACTCTTCTTAAATTTACAAAAGTTTGAATTTTAATCATTCAAGTTGGTGCTTTGGTTAATATTATTTTTTTGAGAAGTACTTAATGCTCTTTTAGATTGATCACCTAAAAAATGATTTCAAGTCAAAAATACTTGTCTCAAACACTTAAAAAATAAACTTTGGAGTAGTTGTACTACTTAGTTTATTTGCCAAGTTAAGCATGCTTTTCTTAAGATCTTACATTCATCACTCATTCAATACCAATGGTTAGGGTGTGACAACCTAATCTC
>NW_017727850.1:220128-225924 GCF_001865875.1 Lupinus angustifolius
TAATACCAACCTTCCTTAAGGAAGAAGTTTGGTTTGTTAATAAAATGAACCCGAAAGGGAGTAAATAAATAAAAGGTCACTAAATTTATTATCCTTTTGTTCTTTATTTATTTATTTGTATCTAACAACTAACTATTCATCACTTTATATATTAGAATACCATTAAACCGATGTTGGAATTTATTCCACAAAATCGAGATGGTATTCAAAGGTACTTAATAATTATGTAATAGGTAATTTCTTCGATACCATTATACCGGTGTTAGAATTTATTCTAACAAAGTCGAGATGGGGCAAAGAAGGAATGACTTATTCACATGATTACTAAGAAAGTAAGTTTTAACTGGAATATTCTTGAAACCATTATAGCGTTGGAATTTATTTCAACAAAGCCGAGATGGCGAACAAAGAATAAAACCAAGTTCTCTTACTTATAAAACGGACATAACGAAAATGAGAGTATTAATCTTTCAACAAATTGACACTGCTGTCAGGACGATTTGTTGAGAGGATAAAACTCCCAAATAAAATAAAATAAACACTGAGAAAAGCCATTCAACAAAAGACTCATAAATAGTTAAAAGGAAGGTGGCCAGCAAAGAATACCAACCAGGATGATAAATTCAAAGTTTTCCTAACAGAAAGCTCGGTGGAGTAAAACTTGCATTTGTTGTAGTTAAAGATTTAACCACATGCTTGGCCATATTGAAGGTTCAGCTTATTAAGAGCTAAAATTTCCCTTTTGATGTATTTGTAGAAAATCCAGATATCATCAGCATAAAGGACATGGCTTGGAGATTGCAGACCTCTAGGACCATAAATTAAACTAATTTTCCCCTAGCAAGCAACATGGATAACCCCCTGTTGAACACATCTTCAGCCAGGCAAAAAAAATAGGGGAAAGGGGATCCCCTTGCCTAACTCCTCTTTTGTAGTGAAAGAATCCAAAATTCTAGTCATTGATTGAAATGGACAACTTAGCAGAGTTAAGAATCACATTGACCCAGTTGATAAAAGTATTGTTAAACCCAAAAGCCTTTAAAGTATCCAACATGAAAACTCAATCAATTGTGTCAAAGGCTTTTTTTATATCCAACTTGATTGCCAAATTTCCACCAAAAGTCTTATGATCAAGGAGATTGACAGCCTCTGAGGCTAGACAAATGCAATCCTTGATATGCCTCTTTTTGATGAACCCCCTTTGCTGATTGGAGATAACTTTAGGAGCAATCTCAGCAAGCCTATCAGCTAGGATTTTGGTGATGATTTTAAATTGGAAATTTGCCAAAGCTATTAGCCTGAAATCCTCTATTCTATCAGCCCCATGGAATTTAGGGATTAAAACCATAGAATTATTGTTGAGGTTAGGGAGCATCCAACCATGAGAGAAAAACTGATTGACAAAGTTGCATACATCCAAACCCGCAATATCCCAAAAGGTCTGAAAAAAGCAGCCCCCAAAACCATCAGGGCCAGGAGCACCATCCCCATTCAAAGCAAAGAAGCAACCTTTATCTCCTCAGGCAGATGGAATTTAGAAATCAAAAGATTGTCTTCCTCATAAACCAGGTTAGGCACCACAAATTGAATGAGATTGTTAGGTTGAGAGTGATTCTAAGAAGCATAGAGGTCTATGAAGAAGGATAGAGCATGATTTGTTATGCCAGATTGATCATGCAAGATGTTCTCCACATCCTTAAGCATAGTAAGAGACTTGGTGGTGTTCCTGATTTTAGCAACTTTATGAAAGAAGCTAGTATTTCGATCCCCCTGAGTATGCCAATTAATCATAGATTTCTCCTTCCAAAATTCTTCTTCCACAAGCAAAGCATTCAATAACTTATTTTTGGCAATGGTCTCCTACTCTAGTAGAGCCTGATCCTAACCCAGGTCAGATATGCTAGTTTGGATAAAATCCAAGCAAGACTTGGCAGATTGCACTCTGAAGTGAATGTTACCAAACACAGTTCTATTCCAGACTTTCAACTCCTTTTTTTAAATCTTTAGCTTTTTAGTCAACACAAACGTCATAACTCTTCTACAATCAGTGTTGTGCAACCACATTTTATGGAACCTGAATGAGCAACACACCATTAAAGTGTTTGTCTGAGCAACACACCATTAAAGGGTAATGATCAGATCTAACTCTAGGAAAGGTGAAACAATTAATTTGATTCCAAGCAGATAACCAATCATCATTACAAATAGCCATATCCAGTCTTTTCTCAATGCGAGCTTAACTTCTTCTCCTATTAGACCAAGTGAATTTTGCTCCCCTGGTTAGAATATTAGTAAAGTTACCCTCGTTGGAGAAGTCCTGAAATTGATCACAAGCAATTCTGCTGGGCAGAGAAGATGAGTTGAAGTCTCCTATGCAACACCAAGGGCCAGGATGATCAGACATCAGATTGAGAACCTCATACCATAAAGTTCTACAATTGGAATAAAGTGTATGAGCATACACAACACAAATGAAATTTTTTTTATTATCAACATCTAGTGATAGAGATAACTGCTGACTTGAGTTAGAAATTATAACAGGTTGCAAATCCACATTACAAAGGGCCCATATATTTGTTAAGAGGGGACCTCTGTCATTAACTAGAAGAAGCTTAAGCTTGAGACTATCCTAAAACAATGAACTAACTTTATTAGGGTGAATCATAGGTTCATAAATGAAAAGCAAGTCAGGTTTTTCTAAAGATAGAAATTCTTCAACACCAATCTTGTGTTAGAGTTCTCAATACCTCTACAATTCCAGTAGAGCACTTTCATTGAACATAGTTGAGATAGCCACCCCTTCAGGTAAAATGCACTCTTTCATGGCTGCTCTTCTTTTTCAGTTTTTTCTTTTGTGACTGTCAATACCCACTTTTGTCCGGCTCATAATATTTTTTTCAGAAAATGACAAATAAATAATATAAACATTTTTTGGTATTTTCCTATCGAGAAATGACATTTCTTTAGGTATTCTAAAGTACCCACATCACCCATCAATTTCTCACCCACCTTTCACTCACTCATGGGTCTCTAATCATCTCACTCTCTCAACTGAATCTCACTCTCCACTAGTCTCACAACTTCCATACACCACACTCTCCCGTCTCACCACTTCTACAAAAGTAACCACCATCCCTTTATTCTTAAAAAACACCTCAACCTGTTCTGATACCACTCCCTTCTCAACCACAAAATTCCCCACCATGAACACTCTCTTTTTTTTTGCCCAAATCAACTCTAAGCCCCTCTCTAAACCAACAAAACCTATTATCTCTCACATAAACCCTTCCATTTCTTTATCTCAATCTCTATTCCAAAAAATAAATCTATATTCTACATTTATAACCACAACCAAATTACAACTTCACTCACAAAAAAACGGTGTCGGTTACCATTCACAATTGTAATCATCAAAAAAATAGAAATAGTTCCTCAATGACACTCTCTCTGTTACTCTCTTCTTTTCTATTTTGTATTTCGTTCGTTCCATACTTTCTCTTTCCTCTTATGGATTCGCCCTTTCCTCTGCGATTTCCCTCTACGAAAAGCATGCTCTAACTCGAATCATGGTTCATCAAATAGCATTGGTTTGAACAAGGAGTTAAGTCCCAGTTTGATTATAATAATATCAGTAGGGGATTTTATTGGAGTAGCTTTAGTTGGGCTTGTGATTGTTTACGTTTATTGGGTGAAAATGGATTATCATAAGTCTAATATTTATGATGATGAGAAAGGAATGAGTATTAATGTGTGTGACGGCAATGGTTTGCCATGCATGAATGGTGGATTTTTAATGAACCATGATGATGAGGTGAAGGGAGATGGGGTTTGGTAAGTATTGATAAAGATTTTAGTTTTGAGCTTGATGAGCTTTTAAGAGATTTAGCTTATGTGTTGGGGAAAAGTAGATCGGGGATTTGCATAAGGTTATGTTAGGAAATGGGATGCATGTGGCCGTGAGGAGATTGGGCGAAGGTATAAGGAATTTGGAGCATAGGTCATAGCCATTGGGAAGGTAAGGTTAAACATCCTAATATTGTGAGGTTGAGAACTTTTTATTGGGTGCATAATAAAAATCTTCTGTGGAATAAGAATTATACCATGTGAAGTTAGATTAGGAATCCTTAACAATTGCAACCTATTGAAACCTCTACATGGTGAGCATGTTAAGTCCAAATGATATCTACAAAAAGCATCATGATGTCACAAGGTGCGTCATCCCTGATTTTACAATTCGTATTGTATCTTTCTCCTCGCTTCGAGCCGAGAACCTATTACGGTCACTTGTACTGCTTCTGCTGTCTGTGCCAATTTTTAGTGCCACAGAAAGAAATGGGAAGAAGTTTGCCGGAAATGCATCAGCCAAAAATATGAGGGAGAAAGAAAAAATGGAATGAAAGCGCATTCAACTTGGAGCGAGTTATAATGAGGGGAGAATGCTTCTAATTATAACATAACATTTTTTTATGTTCTTCGTCTCTCCAATGTGAGACTTGTGAGTTGTTTTTTTCAACATAGGAGTTTTTTAGATTTTACATCCAAAAATTCTTACTAATGGCTTCCAAAAAACCAAGTTCCAACAAGATCGTTGTTAAATTTATAGAAAAATCATCCTCTCTACCTTGAGCAACAATTTTGTAATTATATTAGTTTGAGGGATTGCCTTATATTTAGGTCACAATTATTTAGCATGTAGCAACAGTTTTCTAAAACTGTTACCTAAAAAATAATATAGATAACAGTTTTCAAGATCGTTAATGATTTAAATATGGATCCTATACAGTAAGGTTTGCAAAATTACGAAAAACATTTAGTGGATTATGATAACAATGCACTTTTATCCTATGGAAGGTATATAAATTCGGGAGCATATCTGTTGTTCCACACTTTATGTTACTGATTGGTCAGAAAAATACTTAATAATTAAATTTTAACTTAAATATATTCTTTCTGACCAATCACAACTCATGGCACATGGAGTGACACAAAGTGTGGGACACGAGATGTGTACCCTATAAACCCTTACTTGTTCACTTACAAGCTCACCTTATATGAACCTATTGAATTTGAAAACAAAGGAAAAAAGTAGCCACAAAACCTCATGACCTTAGCCTGGACACATAGCCTTTAACACTGCCCCTTAGCCTTGGCACCTTGGCGTGTTGGCACGATGGCTTGGCATGTTGGCCTGACACTTGGCACGATGCTTGGCGAGACATTGACAAGGCTACTTAGTAGTATTGGCATATTAAATATTGGCTTAAAAGAAAAAGAGAATGATGTGGCAAAAGAAGTGGCTATGATGAAACCTTCTTGTGGCCAAGTAAAATGAGTGGCTATAGTGTAACCTCTTTTGTAGCCAATGAGAAGAAGAGGTTGTGGTGAAGCATCTTTGTTTTTGGCCATAGGATCCTCAAGGCTTTGGCTATAAATAGGAATGCTCCAAGCCATTGTAAGACACACCAATATTCTAGCCTTAGTGCATATTCTCTCTTCTTCTCTTGTTCTAATATTGTGAGGAATATTTTAGTGTTTAAGATATAAGTGAGTGAGAGTGATATTGGGTGTACTTGGGTTTTGGGAAGTGAGTGAAACACTTGAGTGAACTTGTAATTCTCTTTTATCATAGTGATAATATCATTGTTGCTCTTCAACCGTGGACGTAGGCAAATTGCTGAACCACGTTAATTTCTCGGTGTCATTTTCCCTATTATATTTTCTCCATATGTCTTCCGCACCAACAAACTGGTATCAGTTGGTATCAGAGCCGATGGTTCGGCTGGGACATGGTAGACT